>NC_067158.1:51644378-51846878 GCF_903995435.1 Acomys russatus
TCAAACTACTCCAAACATCTATGTTCATAAATACAGGAAAAGGCTATTCTCAGCCCTCATCAGAGAAGCCTTCATTTGCAGTGAACGAAGAGACTCAGAAGTGCACAAGAATAAAGGACAAAGTTTGATCTCGTCAATAAGAAGACATTTACACCTTAATATAAAGGCTGAGAAAACATGGAGATGACTTGAAAAATTGTATGAGCCAGAAGGTAAGGAAAAGGGCTGTGAAATAACACCAAGGCATGGCATGGTCATAGAAATATAAACTCACTGAAGGTCCATTTACTGACATGAGCCCTATACTAGTAGAGTGTACCCAATTGTCAACTATGATGGAGAAGGGGCTCAGTGTGTGCCACCGCTTACTGCTGAACTATTGGGAACTAATGATTACAGGGGAAGGAGATACATAGAGTCAAGTTGGATGCCCACTGGTGCGCTCACTGGGCTCCAATGTATACTTCCAAGTCAATGGACACACAGATGATAATTGTTAAACTCTGTGAGATTTTAAAAAGTCATGAATATGATAAAGAGATTCATCTAAAAAAGGCCACAGCTATGGGTAATAGGGATAAAAGAAAAGTCATGATGCAGATAGGGAGAGTAATCAAAAAGCAGTGTATACATGTGTGAAATTTTAAAAAAATACATGGGGAAAAAGCAAATATTTCCAAACTTAAAACAAACATATGCACATAATTCTGGCTATTGGAAAAATTTACCTTTTGTGAACTGATGAAAGAGATGGGGTTGTAGATTTTATCTAACTTAAAATCTTGGTAGAGACAAATATTTCCAAGGGCAGGCAGAGATATAATTTATCATTTACCTAGGTAACAGACAGGTAAGAAAAATGCAACTATATTTTTAACAAGTTGCTAAAAGCCTAGTGCTGTCCAGCATGAAAATATAGAATGACTCAGAATGACAGTGACAAAGGGAATCGTTAATCACTCAAGGTAGCTGCTCCGTGTTTGACTGTGTGGCTCTGAAAGGTTAGGACAGGGCAAGATTCCAAGGAAAACATGCCAGAAAAAAAAAAGCAGTGTCTGTTATGGATGTGGTGGTGCACGCCTTTAATCCCAGCCCTCAGGGAGGCAGAGGCAGGCCGATCACTGTGAGTTGGAGGCCAGCCTGGGCTACAAAGCCAGTCTAGAACAGCCTGTCTTGAACAAAATAAAAAAGCTCTGGGTTCAATTCACAGCACAACAGAAAAATGACATGGTTTTGACATAACAAGGATTATGTGTAAATTATCACATAATTATAATTAGTATGTCAAAGTCTCTTATGAAAATAATAGACAATACAAAACAATAAAGATGGCATTAAAAAAGATAAACAAAGAAATGACCACGCACACAGTTTATCTTTACAGGCCTTTGCCCTCCCACCTTCCTTTTCTCCATACCTGATCTTTACCCTCATATCTCTCTGTGCTTCCTCTCCTACCTTGTTCCTTCTCTTCACTCACTACATCTGTCTATTCTATTTCCTCTTCTGAGTGATATTTAAGCATCCTTCCTTGGATCCTCTTTGTTACTTATCTTCTTTGGGTCTGTGCATTGTACTATGATTATGCTGTACTATATGGCTAAAATCCACTTATGAGTCAGTACATATCATGTGTATCTTCCTGGGTCTGTGTTGCCTCTCTCAGGACGATATTTCCTAGGTACATTCATTCCCCTGAAAATTTAGTGATTTCTTTGTTTTTAATAGCTTAGTAGTATTCCATTGTGTAGATACACCACATCAATTCTTTGGTTGAGGAACTTCTAGGTTGTTTCCGCAGTCTGGCGATTACAAATAAATCTTCTATGAACATAGTTAAGCAAGTGTCCTTGTTGTATGGTGGAGTACTTTTTGGATATACCTCCAGGATATCCTGAGAGTGGTATAGCTGGGTCTTGAGGTATCACTATTCCCAATTTTCTGAGAAAGCAGCAGATTGATTTCCACAGTGGTTGTACAAGCTTGCACTCCCTCTAGCAATGTAGGAGTGTTCCTCTTTCTCCACATTTTGCCAGCACGTACTGTCACTTGAGGTTTTGGTTTTTTTTTTTTTTAACCTTAGCCATTCTGACATGTATAAGATGGAATCTCAAAGTCCATTTGATGACTAAAGATGTTGAGCATTTTTAAGTGCTTCTCAGCCATTAGAGTTTGCTCTGTTGAGAATTCTCTGATTAGCTTTGTTTGCCATTTTTAATTGGGTTATTTTGTTTGTTGGTATTTAATGTTTTGAATATTTACATATTTTAGATATTAGCCCTTTGTCAGATGTAGGATTGGTTCTTGGAGACTATGAGGGGGACTTTGGTATAGACTCCAAGTATCATGAGACATAGAGACTGAACAGGACACCCTCTACCTAGGCAAGACTCCTAGTAGAGAGAGGGGAACATCAACCCACCCAAAAAAACTTCAACCCAAACTTTACCATGTCTACAAGATGTGCAAGGATAAAGAGAGCAGAGATTGAGGGAATGTCTAAACAATGCCTGGTCCAACTCAACACCCACCCCATAACACAGAGCCAATCCCTGAAACTATTAATAATATTCTGCTAGAGCTTCACTACTGAGTGCCAATGATGTAGGCCAGGCCTATTGCTTCAATTGTAAAATAGTTTGTGATATTGCATTGAGTGTCTGATTAACATGAAAGAAATTGCCAAAAGCATCTTTTAGCATGCATTAAGCATTCAATCTAGCATCATTTTGGTGGTACTGATGATACCACTGCTAGAATACAGACAAGAAGGGCTGGTGTTGAGCACAATGACCAAGTGGTGGCCATAAGGAGCCCAAACCAAGCATACCTGAATTCTGCTAAGAAATAGATGGCACATTTACTTCAAACTGTTAATTGTAGAGAGTTTGCCAGAAGCACCATGTGCTGATATCAGCTTAAGTTTCACAGAATTACAAGTGAAGCAGAATCTCTAGAGGCTCACAGTACTAGGGACCCCAGCCATAACATTCCCAATCACAGAGAGGAGGAAATAGAACTATGTTTCTAGAATGCAGAAAGCGTGGCAGATACATAAGAGGGACCATCCTGCAAAGCAGTGATGGAGAGATAATAAGGAAGTGGGCAGGGGAATGTACAAACAACCATGCTCTAACCTGCTCAGCTGCTCCCGCCACACTATGCTGAGTAAGCTGGGTCATTAGAGGCTGTGCAGTTACTATGGTTACATGTCTGGGTGTAAACCAAGTCAGAAATTGTGTTTTGTGGGGCAATATAAGACTGACCAGATATACAGGGGATCTAGAGTTGCATCTGAATTTCCCCAAGCTCATGTGTTACCAGTATCACAAAGGCAGAAATTAGTGTCTATGGTTTAACACATTGGGTGACCAGAATGGGACTCTGAAGTTTTCTGGACTAGAATTTAATCTTTGAGTTTCAACTAAGTGCATGATATTATACTCTTGAGTGCAACTTTGAAATGCACATGCATCTTTTGTTTTGTAACAATAGAAAGTTTTCCTTCACTGTAATTAATTTTTTTGAAGTTAAAAAAAATAATGCTCTGCTATGCTCGCAGAAAGGAGCCTAGCAGCGTGTTCCTCTAAAAGGTTTCTTCCAGCCGTGGTTCAAAACAGATGCTGAAACTCACAGCCAAGCATTGGGTGATGTGTACAGTCTTGTGGAAAAGTGTTGGGGTGGGGGCCTAAAGGTAGTAGGAGCTCCACAAGAAGACCAACAGAACAAACTAACCAGGCCCAGAGGGGACTCCTGAGACTGAAGCACTAACCAAGGACCATTCATGGACTGGACCTAGGCCCTCTACACAGATGCAGCCAATGAGTGGCTCACCCTTTATGCGGGTCCTCTAGTAGGAGCACCAGGGGCTGTCTCTTATGTGGACTCTGATGCCAGCTTTTTATCACTTCCTTCTGGCAGAACCACCTTGCCAGGACACAGGGGAAGACAATACTCAACAGTTCTGAGGTGACTTGATGAGGAGGATAGGATGGGAAGAGGGGACTCGCGTTTTCTGAGCAATAATGAGAGGGGAGAGTAGGAAGAAGGAGGGATGGGTGGGACTACGATCAGGATGTAAAGTGAAAAATAAATAAATAATAAAAAAGAGGTGAACACTATGTGAAAGTACCTTACAGACATGCTAAATGGAAAACAGTGTTTAAATGGACTCTATTTTAATGGCCTCGGTAACTCCAATACATACAGCCAGGGAAGAACTAATGAACTTGACGTAGGTCACTAGAAATTATCCAAATTGAAATATAAAGACAATATCAACAATAACAGAAAATCTTAGACTTCTTGGGAGGAAAGTATGAAAACATTAAAAGTACTAACATGTTAACATTACCAGGAAACTGGGACAGAGGGGAAGGCATCCTATTGGGACTCTAAATGAGAGACGCATGGGAGAACAGCAAAATAAAAGGATCCAGAGGGTCCTAGAAATCTACAAGTAGAACAATATGATAGGCAGATTTGGGCCCAGGGGTCCCGCTCAAACTAAGGCACCAGCCAAGGACTATACAGGAGGTAAACTTTAAACCCCTTCCCAGATCTAGCCAATGGTCAGAATATTCTCCACAGTTGAGTGGAGAGTGTGATATGACTTTCTCACGTACTCTGGTGCCTCACATTTGACCATGTCCCCTGGAGGGGGAGACCTGGTGGCACTCAGAGGAAGAACAGCAAGTAGCCAAGAAGAGACTTGATACCCTATGAGAATATATAGGGGGACGTAATCCCCCTCAGGAACAGTCATAGGGGAGGGGAATAATGGGAAAATGGGGGGGGGGAGGAATGGGAGGATACAAGGGATGGGATAAACATTGAGATGTAACAAGAATAAATTAATAAAAAAAAAACTAGAAATAGAAAAGAAGTAATGGTTGAATAAATATTTTCTAAATGATAGCCAAAAACTATTCAAATTTACTCAATAGGCTGCCACAAATCCAAGAAGCAAAATTACCATCAATTAGAATAAATTGGATATTTCACTATGGAGAATTTTCAATAAAGTTTTTACTAGACTACATGGCAGCATCGTTTCAGATTGTTCCATCACAGTAACATTATAACTTGTTTTCCTTCTTCAATTTTTATCAGCTCTTAAAGGAAAACTCTGGTGTAGTAAAGTTATACATCTTGGCAGCTGGTGAGAGGAAGATAATTGATAAGAATAGAAAATGTAGAAAAACCAAAAAACAGTGTGTGTGGGGGGGGTGGGAATGGACAGAGAAAGAGAGAGGAGGGCGGGGCAAAGACAGAGACAGACAGAGATATGAGGAAAGAGATTATATAAATGATGATAGATAGATAGATAGATGATACATATACATGCATATTTTAAGTACTCAGGCAAAATATTTCTAAAATGTCGAAACAGCAAGTTTAACTTTTTAGAGGTGGTTTCCTTTGAATTGAAACATTCTGTCTCTAGATCTATAACAATAATAAAACCAATATGGTACTACTGAAAAATAAAAAGACACAATGCTCAATGACCTAGAGATGAGAATCCACATATAAACCACACTCCTACACCCATCTTTTATTTGAAAAAGAAGCCAGTAATTCATAGAGAAAACATAGCATCTTCAACAGGGTCAAACTGAATATTTACATGTAGGAGAATAAAACTAGATTTTTACATCTCATCCTGCACAAAACTCAACTCCAAATGGATCAAAGACCTCAACATAAAATCAAAACACCCTTACCTGATAGAGAAGAAAGCAAAGAATGCGCTTAAATTCATTAATACAAGAAAGGACTTTCTGAACAACAGCGCCATAGGGTAGACATTAAATATATTAATAAATGGGAACCTCATGAGACTAAAAAGCTTCTGCACAGTAAACAGCGCCATCATTTGAGTGAAGAGGTAGCCTACAGGATGGAAAAGAAGCATTTGGTGACTATTCTGCAGATGGAGGGTTAACATTTATTATATACAAAAGTCCTCAAAAACTAAGCATCCAGAAAACAAACTATCAAATTTGAAAAAATGGGACCTGCGACTAAACAGAAGATTCTCAAAAAGATTAAATACAAGTGACTGAGAAACACTTTATAAAAGGTTCCACATCCTTAGCCATTGGAAAAATGCAAGTGTAAACTACTTTGAAATAAAACACATGACAGAAGAAGTTGGCAAGCATGCAGGAAAACAGGAACACATATTCACTCTTAGTGGGTGTGCAATCTGGTGCAACCAACTATGGAATCAGTGTGGACCTTACACAAAAGCTAGAAATATACATACCACACAACCCCACTGCATTATTGGGCATATACCCAAAGTTTCTGTATCTTACTTTAGAGGTACTTGCTCTTCCGTGTTCATTGTTGCTCTATTCACAACAGCCAGAAAATGAAAACAGCCCAGATGTCCATGAACTGATGGATTGATAATGACAACACTTATACAATGAGTGATTATTCAGCTCATGAGATAAACATCATCGTGAAATTTGCCAAAATGGTTGAAGCTAGAAATAATCATTCTGAGGAAAGTAACCAAAACTCAAACATGACATGTTTTCCTACTCTCATTTATGGACTTTAGTTTTTAACCTTGATATTTGTGCTTCATTTGGAATATAAATAGAAGTTAGAATATTAACATGGGGAGTGGGTAGGAAAGCACTTTTCGAGAAAAGGATAATAGAATGTGTTGATATAAAGGGTGAAAGTAAAAAGTAGGATAGAAAGGGTGACAAACTCTAAAACCTTTTTTAAAAGGTCAGTTTTATTATTGTACTTGAGAGTCTGTCTAGCAAATTATTATTACTGCAAACATTCTTTTCCCTCATGGAGTAGTCAATTGAAGTTTATTGTTACTCTTTAAGACTTTACACTAAGCTGGGCATGGTGGTGCACGCCTTTAATCCCAGCACTTGGGAAGCAGAGGCAGGTGGATCCCTGTGAGTTCGAGGCCTGCCTGGTCTACAAAAGTGAGTCCAGGATATCCAGGACTGTTACACAAAGAAACCTTGTCTCGAAAAACCTAAAACAAAAAACAAAAAACAAACAAAAACCTGTATACTATTTCTGACAGATGGTCTTCAGTAACCGACATCTGCTCCACTCCTGTAGGGAAAAATCTATATACTTTCTGTACCCATATTTAGCTGTCTGTGTAAAAATGGAACAGTGGGCTCATATATTTGAGCCTAATTGACGGTCTTATTTGGGGAACTGTTTGGGAAGGGTTGGGAGGTGTGGCTTTGTTGAAAGAGGTAAGGCACTTTGAGGCATGGGCCCCATCTCAAATTGCTTACTGCCTACAGAACAGAAAGTAAACTCTCAGCTACTGGTCCAGTGCCACAGCTGCCTGGCCTCCAAAATGTTCCCAGCCATCATGGTCATGGATTCACCTTCTGAACTGGCAATCGTGCCCTCAATTAAATACTTTCCTTTAAATGTTTCCATCATCATGTTGTCTCTTCATAGCAATAGAATAGTAATTAGTATTATTACTAATTATTATAAATAGCAATATATAATGGAACTTCTATTCATCTTGCTCTTTCCTTGGGAAATTTATATGTTCCATAAAAAATGCATTTAACCACCTACAGTGTAAGGTCTGAGATTAAGATTTGATGCTATTTACTCTGTTTGAATCTAGTAAAATAAAACATTCAATGGCCCAGATTAAAGTTCTCTTTTCTTATTGTTAGACAGCCTTCCTTACTGAAGGAAATTGGCAGTGTGCCTGATGGTCCATGAATAGCAGTATTTAGTTTCTTGCCATCTTGCAGCATTATTCAAATAATCTAATTACATTGTCCTGGGAGAAACAGTGGCCACCCTCCACAGTGCTATCATGACTTCTACCCAAAAAAACTACTAATTGCTCACTCTGTGTCTGAGTGGAATACTCACGTGGCTTGGTGTGCAGTTGTGAGTTCTCTTTGTTGTGAGTGCATATGGCTGATTACTGCCATTAATCTTGTTTGTTCATTAAAAGTTGTGTTGTTTTCACCTCAGGACGATTTCACAGTTTGGAACTAAGATGTAACACAAAAGTCATGTGCTAAAAGGTTCAGTCACCAGCCTGTGGCATTAAAAAGAGGTAGGGACTTTAGGAGAAGGTTTCTAATAGCAGGACATTAATTCATTTGAAGACTGTCCTTGAAAGAGATATTCCAACAGCTACCCTTGCTTCTCTTTGTCTTTGCTTCCTGGTCTCATAGTTTGTTCCACCTGCCGTGATGTGCTCACTTCACAGGCCCAAAGCAGTGGAGATACCTGACAAAGACTACTTAAAATAATGAGCAATAAATCTTTCTCTATTATGAGATTGCTACCCCTTGTCTTTTTGTTTTAGAAAAGGAAAATTAACACAGTAACCATTGCACCCTTAATGATAAAATAAACAGAACATGCTCAAAAGACTCTACCATTCATTATACGATTCAGGAGTCATTTTAATTGCATACGAGGTATGTGGACTAACACTTTCCATGAGGGAAGAACATTACCTTCCATATCTGTATACCTTTCTCTTCCTCCCTTTCAACCCTCATTATAAATTTATTTTCTACCTTCCTGGTTGTATTTTAAATGGTTCTTTCAACTCTGCTACCATATTTCTAAATGGATAGTGACAGAATTATGGCCCTCTGGGAACCAGCCAATTTGACTGGAACACAAAACTGCACACTCAGCCAAGCATGATGTCAGAATTGTTAATCAATGCTGAGAGCAAGCCTTCAACATTCCTTTCCCTAAGTCCCAATTATGGAAAAGTATACCATTGGTTTTGCCCTTTGGTCAGGTCTTTTTTCTTTTCTATAAAATCAGCCTGCTGGTAACTTCTGACATACCTGGTTTGTGATAGAATGCCACTCTTCATTTCAATTTTTAACACTTAGAAATTTTCACATTGTCTTAAGGGAAAAAAACAGTTTCAATCATTTAGGCCTTTCTGAAACACCTTTGTCTTCTTCTAGTGGCAGTGCATTTCAGAAAGGCCTAAATGATTTTTCCCCTTAAGTAGGTTACCTATTCATACAAAGTTATAAAGTCCACAGAATTGTTTATTTATTTGAAGGCATTTGTACTTCCAAGGCGTCCTGGCTCATAGTTGTTTTTGTGTTTATTTTGCTTTTCTATCTGGAACTCTCTATATTATAGCCTAATTGTCTTTATACTGATCTGCTCGGAGAATATGCTCAGCTCTGCGGGGAACTAGTCTAGACTGTGTCTTTCTCTGAGTTTCCCCCTTCCAGTGCTGACTACCAATAAGATACATAGGATAGGCCACACACTCAATTTAATAGAAAGCAATAGTACTTGCTTATATTTGAGTTCAAATATTGATGAGAGCCCAGTGTCTTTTACCCAGATACTTTTTAATTTTTAAAATCTCGAAGAGAGTTTCAAGCTCTTGCTGATAATCACATTCCAGCCATTGTGCTAAGCTGAGAAGGTGATTTAACAATCTCTCACCCCATACCAGTCCATCCTCTGTCCTCTCCTCTGTACCAGTGAGACTGGAGACTTACAAATTACATTTAAATTAGGTTAGCTCACTTCCTTGATACACAACTGTGATTGGCTAACAGGAAATCATATTGGCAAATAAAAAGGAAAGAGAGCTCCATTTGCTCCAATAGGCTAGCACTTAATGGATTTGGTGGGGGTTAGCATTTAAATCAGAGGATCACAGAGTTCAGTTAAATAAGCAGCATGGACAAGTTTCAGCAGTTCCAAGTGGCCTTTGTGGTTATAGGGGTTTAAATGAGAAATGGCCCCATCTCGGGTAATTTACATCTTAGCTCCCAATTGGTGGCACTGTTGAGAAGGTTGTTCTAGAGGAAAAAGTGACTAAGGGTTTTAGGATGTCATGGTCTCACCTCACATACACGTTGTTCCCTCTGCTACCTGTGTCTAGCTGGAGAGATAATATTTCAACTTCCTGCCCCAGCCACTTGCCACCATGCCCCATTGCCATCAAGGTCTTTCTCCTGGAACCACAAGTTGATATGAATGAAGTCTTTCTTTCATAAGTCACTTTTGGTCATGATGCAACAACAAACCGTAACTCATATGCTGCTCCAGTGTCTCCAATAGGACACCTGTATGTGTAGGGTAATGAACTCTACTCCACAGATACCAGATTTTGATTTTATATGACTACCATTATTTCACTTTCTTTTTGACCGAAACTTTCTCCTGATTTTCATTTTTTGAAACGTTGATGGGTCTAGTGTCTTGCTTTTAATTCCTTCTGTTGAAAATTGTATATTTCTAGGTGTACATTTTCCATATATGTCTGTTTTTATTCATGGGCTTATATGAAAAACAGTAGGTCAAATCGCTGTGATGTAATGCTATCGTCTCCGGCCATAAACAAAAATGGTCTGTGTGGATATCAATGTATGTTATCTTGCGAAGAGAAGGCCTCATTGCACTTACACAAGGTTACACTTGAAGTGGAAAAGGAACCGTTGATTTAGTGATGCTACTTGCCTGTTGACCTTCTCTTATTGATCCATCAGCAATAAAGTAGAATCAGTTTGCACAATGTTTAATAGAAGAGACATTTCCTCTGTATATTTGAAGGACATGTTCTCACTTGTATCTGGGAATTTATACAATGGATTTTATTTCTTCCTTTTCCCACGTTTCCTGCAGATGACTAAATGTTGCAATTTTAGGATTTTTTAATATCACCATTCTTGTCTCAATCCTTACCTAAGCCAAGAGGTTCACAAGTGTATTCGACTTCTCTTTGACTCTCTTTCTCCAACTTAATGTCTTCTGAGAACATCCTGTGCTGACAAAGAAAGCTCTTCATGTCCCTGCAAGTAGTCCTATCATCTTAGTCAACATTGCTTCATTAGAGTATGGCTCAGAAAAGCCAGATAAGCTGTTGTGTGCCTGTATTGCCAGTGTCTGAGAGACGGAGGCTGGGGGGGGGGGCAGTGTGTGGGGCAGGCGATTGCCATGAGTTTGAGACCATCCTAAGAATCACAGTGACTTTCAGAAAATTTAAGTTTTTTCAAAGATAACTGTTGAATTATTTCAAAGACTCAAGGAGCTACACTGCTCCCTATTTTCACTAATACAAGGAGCATAAATGCATAAAGAATAGTCTTGTTTTAAATCTGAAGAGCTGACATTTGCTTGTAAAAATTAAGGCATATAAGGACAGAAGCATATGAAGAAGAGCATGGATCCTACACCACACACTCTTCCCTCAGGAATAACACCTGCTGTCCCTTCTCTTGCAGTGAGAAAGACAGATGTATGATGGCAGTTCCCATACAGAAGGATGTGTCTGTCTGGAGAAGGTTGTGTTTATGCCACAGATATTTTATCACCATTGACATCTGAGTGACAAATTGAAAGTGGTAAGTTTCACTTTCATATGCAATGGTATCAATTATATACCTTGCCTCACCATTGTAACTCTTTCCCAAGTTATATATGTTGTCCCAATTGTGTCTGGCCATGACCTAGATAAGTAAATTATTCTCTAAAATGTGAAACATTGTTATGGAGTTTCCTAACAATAATGTAAGAGTGTGTAGTGCTTTTCTGTTGTGGCCTTTACACTGGGGACAAGAACATTTGCCAAAAGTTACTTTAGAAAGTCAATTCTCAGTAAATGTAATAAAAGTATAAATATAGACTGATTTTGCTTGGAAAATGAATCAACTTTTACATAATTTCACCTAGATGAAATTGAGGCTTTAGAGATTTGAAATTCCAATCAAATAATCTGATCTAAAATAAATGTAAATGCTGTGATAAGTGAATAAATTACACATTTGTGCAATGATAAATGGCAGTTATTGAATTCACCTAAGCAACATCAACCAATAAATTCTGAACACATTGGGAAGTAGGAAAATTACACTTGATTACCTATCAGCAGATCCCAGGGGAAATGTTTTAAAGGTTATGGAAATTGCAGGGCATGGTAAGTGGCTGTGGATGCCAATATATTTTTACATGAGTATTTGGTTACTCTGACTCTTTGCTCTTGTAAAACTAAATTGCAACTCAAAATTGAAGTTTATTAAATGCCATCTCCACAAAACGTTTTAAGGCCTATCTGGCACCTCAGACGATAATTAACTGCTACGTAGGTGAGCCTTTTTGCCAGTCTTTGACATGTGACCTGTAAATGTTTACATAAGATTTACACCCTTCTTCATGAGTTTGTTTCCCCCTCTTTAGATATGGGTGTTTATTAATTTGAGAAGTTTGACGAATTATGCTTGATTATTTTGAAACAAGAAAAAATAAACAATGAGACTTTCTTTAATCAAAATTGTTTTTCCTTGATGCAACAACTGCTTGATTACTAAACTCAGTAACACAATAGAACTATCTAAAATATTCTTTTCCTTTTCTGTTCCAGCCTATATTCTACATGAAGTGACTTAGGAAAAGAATAGTTCAGCACGGCAGTTTGTAAAGAACAGCACAAGGCTTAGGCAGATAATCCATTGCATTTAGTGACAAGTGTTCATGAGTGAGCCTCTGTCAGTCACTCACTATGTGCAAAACTCTATTTAAAATTACAGTGACAGAGATGAATTAAGCACACACTTATAAGTTTCTGATTTATTAAGAAAATTACAAATGATACAAATAATATGACAGGAGTGAACATGACAATCATTGAAATACGTAAAATGACATGGTCATAGAAATTTTAGTTGAAAATGTGGGGGTTATGAGTGAAACTGCTTTCAGGGACCATATTTTGTTATATGTGTGTGTGTGTGTGTGTGTGTGTGTGTGTGTGTATACATATATATACCAGTTTCTGTCAATTTGACATTATTTAAAAATATTATTGTTTCAAATATAACTGAGATGAAGATCTGAAATGGGATTGCTTTGTGTTAAGTGTAGTTCCTTTAAAAGAGTAAGAGAGAGATTTCAAGAATAGACCATGATGGATGGCAAATGTGGAGATTGGAGTCATACAAGACAAGAAACCAGATAGCAACCAGTGCTTAAAAAGGCAAGCAGAGGTTCTACTCCAGACCCCGATGTTAATGTGTCCTGGGTAACACTTGGATTGTAGGTTGCTAGCTCACAGAGGAGCAGCACAGTAAATTCATAGTTTTTAGAGCAATAGTGGTTTTATTGTTGTTGGGGTTTTTTGTTGTTGTTGTTTCTTTGTTTGTTTGTTTGCATTTCTACAGATCCAGGAAACTAATAGAACAATTTCCAAGACAAAGTTTGAGTTGTTATCAAGAGAGACACTTAGTATCAAGATGAAAACCCTAGGGAAGCGAGATTATTTTCAGATACCTAGAAACTGCTGGAAAGAGGGCTGTACAATGTCAACATCACAGGCAGAGGAGCATCTGAGTAGAGATCAGGGGCTCCCTCGGGACAGAGGAGATTGGTTTTTTTCAGTATTTTGGAAGGTTAAATGAATTACAGAAGGGAGCAAAAGGAAGCAGGAAAGAACAGATTGATATAGAGGGTAAAGTGAGGAAACAGAAATTGTGGAAAGGAACATAAAACATTAAGAATGCACATGGACGTCATTGGCAGAGAAACTTCAAGGAGCTGGATCAGAATGAGGTGACAAAGGCTAAGACAAGCGAATGAGCCTGGTGACCACTAGGTTGCACAGAATTCATGCCCACCAATCGCCGCATTTGCATGAGGTTCTCGTAGGACAATAAACAATTTTATTATTTTTAAAAATTTCTTTATAAAGCAGTTGCTTTCCCACAATTGCTTTTTTGATAAATTTTTCTGCATGGGAATTATTATGTTAGCTTTCTTCTCTGAAAAACTGAATCAACTAGTGAAATAATTTTACATTATCTAGGAAACGCTGTGTTATTCTTTCCTATTTTTCACTTGCCCATTGCAATCCTCCAGTAGTAATTTTTTAAAAATGTAAATTTGTTTTTATTAAGATGTATGCTGTTATTTGAATAGGGAATATGTTTGCTGCAGAATGAAGTATTAAATTTTGGACTCGGACTGGTGGCACTACACTGGAAACTTTAGATGGCAGAGCCTAGTTGGAGGAAGCAGGTTACTGATCACATTATTTATAGTTAAATTTTTTTCATTCTGGCTTTTATGATTATTTAAACATCTAACTTGTTTCTGAATGGAATAAGGGCTTTCAGAGATCATAATTTTATATGCAATACATCTTTGAAAATAATATGCCCATATACAGTAAGCCTTTATATCTGGTTTATTTATGTGAGGGGAGGGAGGATTGTAACACACAAGAGAGGGACTATAACAAGTAGATACATGTTTGCTGTTATTACATGGGCTCAATTTCTTCCTTGTTCTAGCTGTCTTTTATCTGCCACAATACAAATAGCATCTTTTTGTTTATTTGTTTGTTTGGGTTTTGGCATGATCTTGTTGCTAATCATGAGGTTGAACTTTACCACATGATGGATATGACCCTCAGGTACTATAGACCAAAATATTTTCCCCTTAACTTGATCTCTTAAATGTTTTGGTTATATATATATTTAAAAAGCTAACTATTATATAATTTCTCATAATTTTCAAAATAATTTTTGTTACAAATTGAGGAATTTTATATAAGCAAGGGTTAGTAATACATTCCAGTACTTTTAAACTTAGTCACAACATTTCATAGACTGAAACATCCTCTAATTAAATCATGACTGCTACAAAGGTCAACACATAAGAAAATTCTAGTAATCTATGCGTCCTTGTATGTTATAATCCTTTTAAATAAATTTAAAATATATTGTTTTATAATGATAAAGCTATCTACAAATGTAGAGAGAAAAGATCTTTGATGTAAACCCATAGTAAATTTATCTGACTCAGATATAGTAAATTTTAAGAATAGATTTTTGAGTAATAAAACCATTTGTATGTGCATTATTTTGTTTTCTTTTAAAGTATAATTGAAGTAAAGTTAGTAAACAAAAGTTATTCATATGAAATGAGCATATGTTAATGAACTTGGGCATTTCCTCATACCAACAATACCACCATCATCATAATCAGGATGTTAAAGTGCCCATCACTTCAAAAAGATCTGTTGGTGATGTTTTGTCTTTGTGGCAAGAATCTGACTCAAGCTCTATCTTCTTCATAGATGTTAAGGTATCCAAAACTTTTAGTTATCTGTAGGTACAACTATTTTGAACAGCAGAATTTATTCATATGGCATATTGAAGCTTTAGGCACATTGAACAGATTTCTATTTCCTCCGCAGCTCCACCTCCCAGAGGGGACAATTATTCGACACTCTGCTTGTAGTAAACTATTTTATGTCCCTCATACAAGTGAAGGCACACGTTGTTTGTCCTTCTGTGACTTCATTCATTTAGCATAATGCCCTTCAGCATCGTTCCTGCCATCTCAAGGAGTAGGATTCCTATTTGCTCATTACAAAGAGTAGAATCATGTTAGAATAGCCAGGATGTCAAGAAAGAACTTAAAAACAAGGTGGAGAAAGAAAAAATAGGAAAAGGGGGAGAGAAATAAAGGAAGAAGGAGAGAAAGAGAGGCAGGGGAAGGAAAGGAAAGGAAAAAAAGAAGGAAGGGAAGGGGGAAAGAAGGAGGGAAAGATCCTAGTTTGTAAGATATGAAATTTTAGGTGGCACAAATATCCAAATTATGGCCAATTTCCATTCCAAGCTACCAAATGATTTTAAAATGGGCTTTAGAATTATGATTATTAAAAATCAACTCTTGCCAGCCCATCAGATTCAGCTCTCACAGATGCTGACACAGTAGTATACATATTTCTGTTTCATCAGGGAAAAATGGGATCGATGATAGATCCAGTAATGCTAGAAAGCTCATGTGTATGTTTCTGTATGAAATTCATTTGTAAATATTTAGCAAAGATACATTTTGGTGCAGGGTCTCACTATTCAGAGTGAGTTGACCTCTGCATAGGCCAGGCTGGCATCAAATTCCTGGTCCCCTACCCCATTCTCCACGCAATTGTTTGAAAGAAAGCAAGGGAGCTGACAATGAAAGATGCAAATACTTACATGATGAAGACGTATTGTCTTAGAATAAAAGTATCATAGAAATTTATTATTAACATTGTTTTCTATAAGACACCGATAAGAGTGTCTCACACAGCCCACACAGCTATACTCAGAGATGATAGCTCTTATAAACACTTTTGTCTAAAGTTAATTTACAGCCCAATCTTTTGTCAAGCATACACTGTTATTATTCCATGTTGTTCACTGGTGATAAGAGTATGCCTGGCTACAAAGTAAAGCATGATCCTTGCCTTAGATTGTGAGGTTTAGCTAAGGGAATATATTATTGTTCAGATGAACAGGGCACCACAGCCCATAAATAAGTAACAAAAATTCTCATAATGAAACACTTTTATTTTCTAGACAAACTTACAAGTTTCCCTCTTCCCAGCTACTCAACCCAAATCCATCATTCCATTACTCATTAATCTATTTCTTTTGCACACCAAACAACCACTTAGTACCTACCAGAAATCATGTTGGGCTTCAGCTAGAGTTTGCGGCCAATGAACCCTTGAAAAGAGGGACATTTTCCCCTTCAAAGGATTTATAGTTATAAGTATTGGAACCAGTTTCCTGAGTTGATTACAATTTAAACTAATGGCTCAAATCAATATTTGCCAGGTAAATTCACTCAAGAATTTTATTCACTATTGATACTGCCTCTTACCCAGACACTAAAAAAAATGAGTGTCCTTCTAGTCCCCAAGTCAACAGATAGTCTTCTTTGTCAGACTGAAAACTAGATACTAAGGGTGTAGCGTCTTCACAAGCCAGGCGGGCAATGATAGCAACCTTGTGGCTAGGGTGTTGATTTAGCCTGTCCTCCTCTTCCTCTCTGAAGCAATGCTAACAAGAAGGTTAGTTCCTCCCGCTTCTCTGACCTAAAATTGTCAAGCTGATCACTTGTTGCCCAGGACCCAGAATGCTTTGCAATTAAAATACATCTGCCCTTTTCTGGTGCATATTTTCCCTTTTGTAATTAGCTTGCATCTTTTGGTGTTCCAGTGACTCCTTTGCTCCTTGGTGATGACAGCTGTGACAGTTGTGATTAATAACACATCCAGATTGTGTTACAATAACCTGCTGTGTTCAGGATGACTTTGTAAGTGCACAGAAATTGCTGATGACAGAAAATATAACTAATTGCCTATCACTTAAAAATTTTAAATGGGTTTTTGCTCCTAAAAAGGAAAAGATCAAACATGTGTAAAATTACTGAAACAGTCTTCACAAAATAGTAATCTATTCTATAGGAGGTTCACACAAACAATCATAATTAGTTTCATTGCTTTATGAAATCGATGCTACCTATAAACCTTTGTATAACTGTGTGTATGTGTGTGTGTGTGCATGCTTGTTTGTAATATGTACTTGTTACTGTAGATGCATACATATCGAAGCATATATATGTGGTGGACTGAGTTCAATATCAATTGAATATCAATCACTCTTCCCCATTATTTTTTTCACCCAGAGTCTCTCAGAGAACCAAAAGTTCATTAATTTGGTTTGGCCAGCTGACTAATTATCTTAACCAACCTGTCTGCCTCCACAGGCCCAACCCTGAAGTTACAGACATACCCCACCACAGCTGGCTTTTAGTACGGATTCTGGGAATCCCTACCCATGTCTTCATTCTTGCATGCATGTATCTGGTACCTTAAAAGTCTTAAGAATATGTTTCTTTTTAACAGACCTTTCTAATCATTAGGCAACCCCTTTGTTCTCTCACCATTATCTGAAGTCTGACAACTTTGAAATATCACTAAAACAAAATAACTCTAAACATAAAAGCATCTTAACACAAGTTACCATTTTAACTTGCTTCTTAATTGCTGTGACAAACCATAATCACACAAATTTTGGCAAGTAAAGGGTTAATTTGGTCTATACTTCCATTTCATAGTCCTTTATTGAGGGAAGTTATTGAGGAGCTTGAAGCAGAAACCATGGAGGGCAGAAACCATGGAGGAATGCTGCTCACTACCTGCTCATCCTGGTTTGCTCAGCTGCTTCTTTTATGTGTATGGCCAAGACCATCTGCAACATTCACAGGGGCGTGGTCACTCTTACATCAATTAACAGTGATCAAAACGCCCCACAGACATGCTCACAGGCAGTCTGATGGGAGTGATTCTTCAATTGAGGGTCCTTCTTCCAGGTGTGTCAAGTTGACAACCAAGATCAGCTATCGTAAGCCTATTGCTAAGTCCTTAGGTATTTTGGAGCATGGCTTCTAATGGAACCAGAGGACTGTTCTCCCTCCCTCTTTTACCTTTCTGGGCTTGTGGTGAGATCATCTCTCTAAGCCATGTACATCTGTCATCATGTGCTGCATTTACAGGAAGCCCAAAACAATGGTTCACGTAATTATGGTCTAAAACCTCCTGAGCCATGAGGCAAATGAAAGTTTTCAGCTTACAATTCAATTGGCTTGCTTTGTTGTAGAGACAGAAACCTAACTGACACAGTAATGTGTAAGAGAACTGGGACAGATCACTGCTGTCTTCTATAGCTGTGATGAAGATTTCAAGACTACACATAACTTCCAAAGGTCTCCTTCAGGTAATATACTCCCTGGTTTTCAATCAAATGTTGTAAATCTGCTGGAAATAGCAAAATTGGCTCAGTCTTATGTTGGCATTCAAATCTCTCTGTATAATTTCTTACTTAAACCACACAATACAACAATAAATGTCACCTAGGTCTCCATTAAACCACTGACACTTTAGCATGGTCCTTAAACTTACTGGCAAATTTCTTGGAATGGTGTTGTATAGCAGTTCCCATAGAGATAGAAATCACCTATCTTGCAAGGAAAATCCATAAGGCATGGGACGTCACAGAGGTGGAGAAATAGCAGGATAATGTAAGAAGCTGGCAAGAAGCTTCAAAACCTCAGGAAGCAAGCAATGCAAGGCCTTCAGGATATCCATCTGGACCAGATAAAGCAAGCCCCTACCTTCCCAAACATATGCAAGAGCTGTAACGAGTGGTGAGAGATCGTCTCAGATGAACTGAACTGCATGGGAAATGATTAGACCAACGGAGCTACCTGAAAAGGACTGCCTAACATGTTAAACTGCCTCCACGTTGCACAGTGCACTCGAAGTTTCCAGCATATGCATGATGTCACCCATCCTGGATGAGTTTTCAGTGATACAACTGTCTTGGGATCGCTTCTGCTCCTATAAACAACCCTCACTTGTATTCCTGTAATCAACTCCAATGAAACTCATTGGTTCACAGAGTTGGACTTCTGGAGTAACCATACTTTGATCTGTTGTCAGGTCCTATCTGCTTTTGTCACATCTCATCAAGAATAGTGTCACACAAGCAATGACAACTTTAGCGTACAGCATATGTCAACATGATTTCAGGCTGCAGGGTTCTACAGAATATATTCTTTTTGTAACTTGGTCAATGCTCTAGTTGTCACAGTGACTTACCCTGTATCACTGGTACACCAAGATCCCATCCACAGAAATGCTGATTTGTGGCTGTCATACTCCTTTCCTAATCAGTGACTTCATAAAGGGCTGACTGACATTGGGACTCGGGAGTTTTATGCAGTGATTATAGGCAAGATTCATGGCAACTGCATCAACCATACCCTAGACCTTCCCTCAATCAGCCACAGCCAGGACTATTTCCTCACTTAACTTCTGTCACCTGCTTTATCTTTAAACATCATCTTCTTACATTTAGAAAAACTTGAACAACAATCCCAAGCTCAGGCTCTGTTATTAGGTGATTGTTTGGGAAGAGCTTTACTCTGAAGAACTACTCTACTGATTGAGGAATCTCCTGAATATGCTCTCCAACCATTGGAAAGACGGGTTCTCTTGCGTGGTCCTTGTTGGAGACCAGTGCTACAACAGGGTCCTAGAACTGAGGACAGATGTGTAACATCAACCAGAATTAAGACACTGGCCACCAGTTGATGTTCAAGCAAGTAGCCCCAAACAACTCACGCCATCTTCATTTCTACAATCACAAGCCTGAGGACCTGAACAGTGCCATTATTTTTTTGTTCAACATCACATCATTATTACAAAAGCCCTATATGTTCTCCAATATTTTCCCTTCCTCCTTCCCTCTCCCATCGGGTCAATTACCTCCAATCATATTTTGTGCCACATAGCACAAATTTCAGCAAGCCAAAAATGGATATGTATTTAAAAAATTAAACACATAATCTGTACTTTTGGGGCAATCATTAGTCTGCCTTTGTTCTATGAAACCTGTATAAATAAAAAATAGTACCTGTTGCTAGTCAGTCAGAGCTGCAGAAGTGGGTTTTTTTACTAGTCAGTCAGGGCTACAAGATTCCCCTGACCATTGCCTGATTCATTCCTTCCCTACTTCCCCAAATTCTTATCTCCTCAGTGGGCAATTCTGTCAGCAATGATCCTACCCTGGCTGTGTCTCCAGAAATGGCTGCATGAAAAAGACCAGAACAATTGTAAATGGTTGTCCAGCGGAGAGTGGTCAGCTCTTCTTTTTTAAGGCCCATGACGTGTGTGTGTATCAAAATGGATTATATATATATATTATACACACATATAACAATAATAATAAAATATTTTTATTTCATACATTTTTATTAATTTATTCTTGTTACATCTCAATGTTTATCCCATCCCTTGTATCCTCCCATTCTTCCCTCCCTCCCATTTTCTCATTATTCCCCTCCCCTATGACTGTTCCTGAGGGGGATTACCTCCCCCTGTATATGCTCATAGGGTATCAAGTCTCTTCTTGGTAACCTGCTGTCCTTCCTCTGAGTGCCACCAGGTCTCCCCCTCCAGGGGACATGGTCAAATGTGAGGCACCAGAGTACGTGAGAAAGTCATATCCCACTCTCCACTCAACTGTGGAAAATATTCTGACCATTGGCTAGATCTGGGTAGGGGTTAATAATAATAAAATTAAAAGATTCTATTAACTTGAGAGTAGGGGCACACATGGGAAGAGTTGAAGAGGGAAAGAGTACTGAGGACTGGAGGAATGAGAGGGAGGAGGAAAGAGATATAATTCTATTTTAATTAAAAACAGTTTAAAATTAAATAATTTTTTAAAAAATTTATTGAGCTGAAATTCAAAGCATGACAATTATCAAAGTTAATACTATTTTAAAATATCAACCTAAGTGCTAGGGAGATAGCTCAGTCCATTAAACTGCTTATGCCATAAGCATGAGAAGCCTACTCTCAGAGCCATATTAAAACAGACAAATAAACAAAAAACTGCACTGGAAGGCAGAGCCATATAGATCCTTTGGGCTTGCTGGTCAACATATCCAGGCTAAATTATTCAGTGACTCTGGAATCACTGAGAGACCGTGCAGATGGCTGTCTTTAAGAGCAAAACCCAAAGTTGACCTTTCACCTCTGTCTACATTCACACCACCTCACCTGAAAATATGCATTCACAGGCAAACATAAATGTACACAGACACACATACACTCCAAACCAAAAAAAAAATTTTAAATTCATCTTAGTAAAAGGAGTATATATGTTTTATTTTCTGAAAGAATTATTTAATTTGATTAGGATTAGCATTACCTATTTTAATGGTTTTGTCCTTGCAATTTGAAAGCATTTGTCTAAATACAATAGAGGAAGCCATTTATAAATTTTAACAACAGATAAAAAATTTAATCAATGCTTGGATATGTTTTTTCTAACTTCTAAAATATTTACAGTGAGAGTCAATAACTTAATTATAATTAGTAATTTAGCATGAGTTTCCTTTATTAAAAACAATTAAAATCAACTCAACTACTAAAAAGGAAATAAAATGTAATTAGGTTCTGAGAAAATCTTTATCACTTTTCAGCAAATCAAGTAGGGCTGTGTTTTATAACTGAGTTTTATTATGGAATAATGTCATAAAAATGACGTGTACAACAGTGTAGAGAACCAAGTGCTATCAGGTCTATCTTTATGTACCAACGTCTAGACCCTGAGTTGCCTAAGGACAGTTATCCTGTCTAGACTTCTTCTCATTCTTTTAATGTCCAGTAAGAAGTTTACAGTAAGTTTACTAATATTATATATTTATCAGTCTCTTGACATTTGAGTATTAAAATAAAAATTATAGTGTAATAAATAGATTTTAGAAAATCTGTGAAATTAAATGCCAGTTAATATCTATGTCAGATTCTGTCTTGACTATTATGTAGTGTTTTGGAGGGAATGGAAATAATGAAAATTGGTGGTCATATAAACTGCAAAATGTTTGAGGATTGTTATAAAGCATGGAGAGATTTCCTTCTTTCAGAAGTGAGTCAATGTTTTATCAAATCCTTATCACAAGGATATAAAACACCTTTCACAGGGGAAGTTCAGAATTAGGTATTATTTGGTATTGGTATATATGTAATATTATTATGTATTGGAATATCCAAAACAGATATATCTTATAAAATTAGAAGTAATGATATCAAAAAAGTTTCCATTGACGTAATTTTATATATGCAAAATTTCATAAATATAGCACTATCTATGAGAATACTAGTCACATTTTCCAGTGTGAAAAAGGGATGTTATTATTAATGGAATCTTCTAATCACATGGTTTGAAAAGGAAGAATAAAATAGATTTTCTTTCAAGGGGAGAAATGAATAACTTTGATATATTTAAATGATATAAAATTTCATTTCTTTTCCATGGAATGAATGTCATGAATTCACTTCATTACTATGTTTAAGTTTCCTGACATCATTCTGTAAATATTGAAAAAAAAAACCCACGACATGTACTGAGATATAATCACACGCAGTGCTCAGGAAGTCTTGATGAAGGGAATGAGAGAGAAAAGATTTCTTTAAGACAGAGATGCATAAGTATAAGGTTGCTTTCTGTGCCGCTCTCTACTCTCACTCCCTCTCTCATCCCCTACTCCCACTCTCTACTCTCACTCCCTCTCTCATCCCCTACTCCCACTCTCTACTCTCACTCCCTCTCTCATCCCCTACTCCCACTCTCTACTCTCACTCCCTCTCTCATCCTCTACTCCCACTCTCTACTCTCACTCCCTCTCTCATCCTCTACTCCCACTCTCTAATCTCACTCCCTCTCTCATCCCCTACTCCCACTCTCTACCCTCACTCCCTCTCTCATCCTCTACTCCCACTCTCTACTCTCACTCCCTCTCTCATCCCCTACTCCCACTCTCTACTCTCACTCCCTCTCTCACCCCCTACTCCCACTCTCTACTCTCACTCCCTCTCTCATCCCCTACTCCCACTCTCTACTCTCACTTCCTCTCTCATCCCCTACTCCCAATCTCTACTCTCACTCCCTCTCTCATCCCCTACTCCCACACTCTACTCTCACTCCCTCTCTCATCCCCTACTCCCACACTCTACTCTCACTCCCTCTCTCATCCCCTACTCCCACTCTCTACTCTCACTATGCTCTCTCATCCTCTACTCCACTCTCTACTCTCACTCCCTCTCTCATTCCCTACTCCCACACTCTACTCTCACTCCCTCTCTCATCCCCTACTCCCACACTCTACTCTCACTCCCTCTCTCATCCTCTACTCCCACTCTCTACTCTCACTCCCTCTTTCATCCTCTACTCCCACTCTCTACTCTCACTATGCTCTCTCATCCTCTACTCCACTCTCTACTCTCACTCCCTCTCTCATCCCCTACTCCCACTCTCTACTCTCACTCCCTCTCTCATCCCCTACTCCCACTCTCTACTCTCACTATGCTCTCTCATCCTCTACTTCACTCTCTACTCTCACTCCCGCTCTCATCCCCTACTCCCACTCTCTACTCTCACTCCCTCTCTCATCCCCTACTCCCACTCTCTACTCTCACTCCCTCTCTCATCCCCTACTCCCACTCTCTACTCTCACTCCCTCTCTCATCCCCTACTCCCACACTCTACTCTCACTCCCTCTCTCATCCTCTACTCCCACTCTCTACTCCACTCCCTCTCATCCCCTACTCCCACTCTCTACTCTCACTCCCTCTCTCATCCCCTACTCCCACTCTCTACTCTCACTCCCTCTCTCATCCCCTACTCCCACTCTCTACTCTCACTCCCTCTCTCATCCCCTACTCTCACTCTCTACTCTCACTCCCTCTCTCATCCCCTACTCCCACTCTCTACTCTCACTCCCCTCTCCTCATCCCCTACTCCCACTCTCTACTCTCACTCCCTCTCTCATCCCCTACTCCCACTCTCTACTCTCACTCCCTCTCTCATCCCCTACTCCCCCTCTCTACTCTCACTCCCTCTCTCATCCCCTTCTCCCACTCTCTACTCTCACTCCCTCTCTCATCCCCTACTCCCACTCTCTACTCTCACTCCCTCTCTCATCCCCTACTCCCACTCTCTACTCTCACTCCCTCTCTCATCCCCTACTCCCACTCTCTACTCTCACTCCCTCTCTCATCCCCTACTCCCACTCTCTACTCTCACTCCCTCTCTCATCCCCTACTCTCACTCTCTACTCTCACTCCCTCCTCTCATCCCCAACTTCCACTCTCTACTCTCACTCCCTCTCTCATCCCCTACTCCACTCTCTAACTCTCAACTCCCTCTCTCATCCCCTACTCTCACTCTCTACTCTCACTCCCTCTCTCATCCCCTACTCCCACTCTCTACTCTCACTCCCTCTCTCATCCCCTACTCCCACTCTATACTCTCACTCCCTCTCTCATACTCTACTCCACTCTCTACTCTCACTCCCTCTCTCATACTCTACTCCACTCTCTACTCTCACTGCCCTACTCTTCCTAGGATCTTATGACCTTTGCTCTATTTAAAAATGAGCAACTTATTGTGTTTTCTGAGATGTTTCATCACTTTAGGGTTTATATATTCCAAGGGTGAAACTTCCTCTTATGATGCTCTAGTATTTTTATGACAGTATTCCATAATAAAACTCAGTTATAAAACACAGCCCTACTTGATTGGCTGAAAAGTGATGAAGATTTTTTTTTCAGAACCTAATTACATTTTATTTCCTTTTTAGTAGTTGAGTTGATTTTAATTGTTTTTACTAAAAGAAATTCATGCTAAATTACTAATTATAAATAAGTTATTGACTCTCACTGTAAATATTTTAGAAGTTAGAAAAAACATATCCAAGCATTGATTAAGTTTTATATCTGTTGGTAAAATTTATAAATGGCTCCCTCTACTGTATTTAGACAAATGATTTCAACTTACAAGGACAAAACCATTAAAAAATAGATAATGCTAATCCTAATCAAATTAAATAATTCTTTCAGAATATAAAATCGCAGTGGAAGTGACTCAGAGGTCAGTATACAATCCCTAGCATGACATCTAAGTCAATATGGCTTTTAGATTTTTAACTTCCTGGGGAAAACAGGCATTCAAGTTGTTTGCTTTGTCCTTTATCTTTCTGCAGCGGGCTGTCTGATACTGTTGACATGTCCTCTGTATTCACTGTCGTCTAACCTTAGTTTCTAGTATCTGTTAGGATTTTGTTTATTCAATTTGTCCATCTGCATATACTTTTAAGATGTACCTTGGTTATTTTTTTTAATAGATGACATATAGCTTTGTATAGATAAAAAGGCATAGAAATGGCAATGTGTAGCTCAGTAGTAAAAGCACTTGTCTGGCCCACACAAGGCCCTAAGTTTGACTTTCACCACATCTCAGACAAATACAGAAGAAGATGACTTTTTATTTCTAGTAAAACCAAGGCACTATTTTTTATGAACTAAGCACCAGCATGTGAGAGTTAGTTCTTGCTCTGCTTTTGACTGTGGAGATAATGTGAGCAGCTGCTTCAGGTTCCCACAGCCTTGAATTCCCTGCAAAGAAGAACTGCAACATAGAACAATAAATAATTTTATTTACAATAAATAAATATTTTTGCTTTTGAGATGCTTTTGTAAGGCTGTTTTATCACAGCAACAGGAAGCAAAAATAAGAGAAATTAATGTCTTTCTAAATCTGAAGAGGCAAATTCAATCAGAATTTTGTAGAAGAAGAAAATGAAATATAATTTTTTAAGGTCCCATGCCTCAGTCCTGTTATATCTAGAAGGCCTCATTCCTTCATGTTTCCACCCCAGTGGCCCTTAAAATCTTTCTGCCTCCTTTTCTGCAGAGTTTGATGTACCTTAAGGGGAAAAGTTTTAAAAAGATGGGCATTTTTTAAATCTTACAGGGCATTTTTGTCCTTTATGGTTTTCTATTTTTTGTTTCTGTGGAATTGGGTGGGTAAGGAGATGGGAAGAATCTGGGAGGAGTTGAGGGAGGGAAAATCATAATTAGAATGGATTGTGTGGAAAAAAATCTATCTTCAGTCTAATTTTTAAAAGGGACAAAAGACAAAGAAACAGAAAACAACAACAAAGATGTGAATTAAAATACCTGCCATTGACTTTTATACTCAACAAAAACTGTAAATCAAAGTCTTCAATACTGCTAAATTAAGGTGGTGACATCATACATTGTCTATTTGTTTCCCATTTCAGAAAGAAAAAAAAGTACATCATGATTCCAGCATTGTTATCTTTACCACAGATTTGCATAGATATCATTTAAGAGAAAATTATTTCTACAACTGGGGCTTTTTAAATAAAAAATTGATATTGAGCCTTATCAAAAATTTATCTGCATCTATCAATATCATTCTATGTTGGGAAGTGACTTTAGTAGCAAATTGTTATTATTGTTAAAGCTTATTTTAATCTTCTATTTCTGCTCTATCCTCCACTAGGTTAGGATGTGCTATGCATATCAGTGCTCTTGGATTGTTAGCTAATACTTTAGGACTGTGTCGGTGCTGGTGAATACAGCTCACCTGTAATTATTCCCAGTCTTGAAGACCTAGGATTATATAGGCCTGGCTTCCATGCAAGGAACTAGAAGAGTTTCCTCCCTTTCTTTCTGTATTAAATTATATAAGTATGGTATATTTCCATAAGTGTTTACAAGCAAAGCCACCTGAGCTTAAAGGAAGTGTGTGTGTGTGTGTGTGTGTGTGTGTGTGTGTGTGTGTGTGTGTAAGCACTTACGTGTACTTCGTTTTATGAGAAGTTGGAAAGTGCTCTTCTGTCATGTCAAAATTATCTATATTTTCTATTTTGTCTCAGGTTAATTTTGTAAGTTCTATAAATTTATCCATTTCCCAATGTTTAAAATTTTGTTGTATCATTATTAACAATGATAGTCCTTTTCCAGTACCTTTGTTACAGTATTAATATTGATTTTATTGTTTTACCTGTGACACAAATCATGCATACTTTTCTGCTTTTCCCTTGAACCATCTTTATAAGAGTTACACATTTTTTATCAGAAAACTAATTTTTTTTATTAATTTATTCTTGTTACATCTCAATGGTTATCCCATCCCTTGTATCCTCCCATTCTTCCCTCCCTCCCATTTTCCTATTATTCCCCTCCCCTATGACTGTTCCTGAGGGGGATTACCTCCTCCTGTATATGCTTATAGGGTATCAAGTCTCTTCTTGGTAACCTGCTGTCCTTCCTCTGAGTGCCACCAGGTCTCCCCCTCCAGGGGACATGGTCAAATGTGAGGCACCAGAGTACGTGAGAAAGTCATATCCCACTCTCCACTCAACTGTGGAGAATGTTACCTACTTCATATGCTGTGTATAATTTTTCTATCCTAATTATTCTTGTGCTTTTCGTTTTTGTTATTTTATCCTTGTTTTAACTTTGAAGATAAAGACACAGATGATTCATTTCCTTCGTTCTTTTCTTTTATTTCATAGTTTTATAACATTTTCTCCCAAAAGGGCTGAGTCACATCTCTTGCTGTAATTTCATGTACTTCAAAACATTTTCCAATTCCCACCATTGCAGTGTCTTTGATTCATGAATTTAAGAGTTACTGCTATACTGAGGACTCTACTCCCTAGTATAATACTTGCCTATCATGCCCTAGGCTCAGTCTTTCTTTTTTTCCACTTAATATACCTATCATAGCCCTTTTGCCTGGACCCACAAGAAAACTAAGCTAACCATCAGGTACATATGCATTGGAGGCCTAGGTCCAGTCCATGCATGGTCCTTGCTTGGTGCTTCAACCATGGGCCCAGGTTAGTTGGCTCTGTTGGTCTTCTTATGGAGTTCCTACCCTTTCTGGCTCCTTCTACCCTTCACCTTTGTGTGTGTGTGTGTGTGTGTGTGTGTGTGTGTGTGTGTGTGTGTGTGTGTGTGTATGTGTGTTGTATTTTAAATTAGTTCTAGAAATTTATTTTTATTTCTTCTTTGACATGTTAGTTGTCTGAAAATGAGTTGCTTTTTTTCTTTTTCTATTAAATATATTTTTAGTTTTTACATATACATTTATATTATTACACATATACACAATAAACTACCTACAACAAGAAGAATCATGACATAATCAGTAATTTGGAAACCTACTAACCTGCTCTCCTCTACTGTGTACTCAGGCATAATCAAATTTATTCCTTCCCAAGTCTCTGATGTGGTTGAAGACCACATAGTTTAGTTTTACAATTAAGCTTAGCTATTTAGGGGTTAAGATGTCTTTAGGTCTAGATAGATGTTTTAAGTTGATAATGACAAAATATGATAGATATTGATTTACATTCAGAATTTTAGATGCACCAAGATAAGAAAGATGTTTTCTTCAAGGCTGCCAAATATGAATAGCCAAAAACACTAAAAATGTAACAGTTATATCCTTCATTTTAATTTGTATAAAGAGAAGAAAATCCATTGATAATTTCAAAACCATTGGTATTATTGAGAAGTCTCCAGACAACTTCATTTTAATTAACTTTAGCTCACCTCAATTGCACCAGGAATATCCTCCTGAAGATTTTAAAACTCAGGTACTTGTAGATAATTGGTGATGTTATATGTACTTTAAAAATGTTTTGTTCTGTCAAGTGTTTTGCTGAAACACTTCACATGTTCTGTATCTTCCTGACATTTTCCATTCGTCTTGAAACTCATCATTAGTCCCCAATTACCAGTTTCTATTAATAAATCTGCAGAGTGTTAAGGACATGTTAACAATTAGATGTATAGGTGGTTCAACCTCTTTTCTTGCATCCTTGCTCTTTAAGCCTAAGTCTTCTTGTTTATAAAAGTAGTGTAGTGTGGGATTTCCTTGTATCCACATGCCCTCATAGCATTGTGGCTTCATTTTCTAAATTTATATTTTTACTTTTATGCATTTGCCTTTATCTTTTGTTCTTTCACCTAATACCATTGGGAAGTAAATGCAATTTTATCCTTTTCCATAACACTCTCCAGATTACTCAACACCATTTCTTTAAAAGCCCACCCTTGCCCTAGTGACTCAGTATCTGGCGTTTTGATGGTTACTTTTCCAAAGGCAGATGGGGCCACTAATGCTCTTTCTGCTATGTTTCCTTGCCCTCCCTCTTCTTCAGCAAGTATAATTAAATGAGAAGTGGTCTTTTATTTTGATTACACACACTCCATAGCTCATTTGCTATCAGTACAACTTGTTTTCAATTGTTTCCATGCTGCGTGGGATGATGTGACACTTGTACGAAAATAAAGCTCAGTCTTTAGGAAGGAAAAAAAAATTACAATTTTTATTTGTATCAGTATGGTTTTTGTATCATAAGTATTCATCTAACTTTATTATTTGATCTTAATTATTATCCATGTTCTTCAAATGAACTTTAAAGTGTTACTTGCTGTTTATGATTATATTCTAAGCAGGTATTTTCAGAGAATAGCTCCTAATACAATATAAGGAAAAGGAGCCTTTCATAAGGAGTTATTGTCTATCCACAGACAGATATAAATGGGTTGCAGAGCTTTAGTAGAAAACTGTAATTTAATGTATCCAAGAAATTTGGGATGGCAATATAATTATGAATGATAGAAATATTGGGGCCTAATAGTTCATATGTATGGCCACAACACCATTATATTTCATTTTATGATGTTCCTACAATTGTTTCCAGTGTTTCAGTAAGTCTAATAGGAATTGCTGCAAGAAATAAAATAGATCTAAAGCTTCACGTCCTGCATAAAACACACATAGCTGTGCCACAACTGAAATTGAAGGATTTCTTTAAAACTTTAACAGTTAGGAATCAAGGTGAAGCAACACTCCGGCCACAAGTAATCAATCACTGCAACACTACTGTTGTGTTCAATCATAGTTTGAAAGCCTTGTATAGCTCAATTTGGGCACTGTAGCTTTATTCTCTTATTAGACAATAAACTTTTTGAAGGCTGTGTTCCTTGGGATACTTTGGATTGCCAGTTACAGAAGTGCAGTTTAAAGTAGCTTAAGCATAAAGGGAATTTATTATCAAACATTCTCAAGAACTAAAAGAAGGCTGAATCTGTTCATAATGAAATGTGTTATTTGAATTCATTTAGCATGATATCCACTTGCAGGCAAAATGTCATCGAGTCTAGACTCACATGATCCTTGTTTATAACAACTGCACTAGAAAATGCTGCTTTATTTCTCTGTTCATGCTAATCATCCTGAAATCTCTATCTGACCTCACTCGGCTCCAGACGATGCTTGGCTCCAGCTGTTATCACTTGCCCATGCTGTATCCTGAAAGGTCATTTCCCCAAGTAGAAGAGACTGTCAGACAGAAACAGACCTGCTTCAAAGACTGAGTCAGATCTGAGTCATCGCTGTATCCCAAATGGCCTTTGACACACCTGATTGTCAATCAATGAACGTCAGGAAAGCAGAGAAACTTCATTGCAAATTAGGTTTTCAGTATTAAAGGAGGGTAAGAGATTTGGTATAAAGAAAGAGATAGGATGGAGGCCCAAAATACTATCACATATGAATATTTATATGAAGATGCAAGGAATAATAAAACAAAAAATAATAATGGAAAATAAGGACATTTGTTTGGTTTTATATGTTTTTATATAGTCAGTAAAATCATGCTGACTTTCTTTTTAAAATAAGACTAAGATTTTGAAAGTCAAGTATAATTACTTAACTGCATTTGGAGAACCTTTGCTAAATGTCATAGTGTTGAGCCAGCTCCTCTCATGACAGAGTTCTTGTAAGCTTCTAGCATCTTACAGAGTTAAATAACTGCAAACATGTTGCACAAAAACCTCCAGCAGTTTTGTGAGCATCTGCTAAACGTAATTAGTGGTACTTCACATATCAAGATCCTGAAGATAATTAAATTGAAATATGAAGGTTACTTAACAGTGATGTGCTAAAATCAGTAACCAGAGTCTCATCCTCAATTCCATTACCCTATGCCAGAACCCTACCATTTCTGTTAAAGGAAAGGAAGCAACACAGAGAAAGTTACACAGAGAGAGCAACTGTGCCTTCCCTACTGAGGTCATCCACAGATGACCCCATGTCCTTCATGAGACAGAACAATGGAACAATTTCATATAAACACACACAGAAAGACATGTACACACTCATGAAAATGAAGCTCACTAAGTGTTAATAGAGAGTTGACTCTTATAGTGCAAACCCTAAGAGTTGAGTCATGTTCTACTTTTTTACATCTTCGTCCACTTTTATCTTTCTCTGTCATCTGTTTCCATCTCACAAACTACTACATCTCCTTTGCTCACGTCATCCCAGTGGCATTGGTATGTTACTCAGAAAGGATGCAAAATATACATTAACAAGGGGGAAACTTTTGTTACAAAGTACACTCTTTTACTATGAACTAGTCTACTACATGAATAAAGAAAACAGGATATTTACAAACTAAAAATATAAAACAATAATACCCATACACACACACACACAAATATAATTAAGCAAACCCAAATTCACTTAAAATCATTGTGCCAAGTACATAACTAGATTGCTACATTGAATTTTAAAAGTAGTCACTGATATTACAGAGACTGTTTCTTCTTCTCGAAGTCCACACATTTGATGAGAGAATGGCAGCCTAGAGAGTAAGGCCATAGATGAGAGAATGGCAGCCTAGAGAGTAAGGCCATAGATGAGAGAATGGCAGCCTAGAGAGTAAGGCCATAGATGAGAGAATGGCAGCCTAGAGAGTAAGGCCATAGTATGATCTTACAAGCACAGCCCTTTCAGAGGATGTAATCTAAAACTTCCTTCTTCATATGACATACTGATTTTTCCTATGTACATGAAATTATTTTCTCTCCTTGTAATATTTTGTTTAAATTTAGTAAGCAATACAATACTTGATGATTTAAATGAGGCATACAGTAAGTATGGCTAAAATGATGCAGATACATTTGATTCATTATTCCTGAGAAGAAAGAGTAGATGACTGGACCCTCCAAATTCCAAATCTAAGCTTATCTTACTCTATTCTGGGATCTAAGACAGCAGAAGTTTTTCAATGAGGTTGAAAGATGTGTGCCAGGTTTACCTAGAGTATGTACCTACGCATGTCTCCACAGATGTCTTGAGAGATTTACCATCTGCCTCTGTTACATCAAAAGAAACTAAAAGAGAGCTTAGACTGAAGAAAAAGCTAACTCAAAGACGTGATTCTCTAGAACACTAAAGGTGGGTTGACTAATCTCCATTTCAGCATCTTTAACTATACAATTCCCAGTCCTTATCTTCTCCATACTTTCATTTTATGGTGATGAGGAGACACAATTTTTTACTTAATGCCACCAACTATACTTTCCAGTGTTTATCCTTATACATTGTTGTTTTTGCTCATTATTCTTTTCTTTGTAGGTTTTATTTTTGACTAAAAAGACAACAGTGTAATATTTCAATATCCTCAATACATTGCCTAGCATTTATAATAGTATTCTATTAAATATTGAGCCCTATAAGTTTCACTTTTCTCTTTATTTTATTCAAACAGAACTAAATAAATTACTACTGCTAATGTAATCTGTTTTTTTTTTTTTAGATGATAACCTGATATTGTAGAATTTCTCAAAGCTGTTAGTACAACCTGACCAACTCACTTATTCTATTTCAAGCCTCTTTTCCCTATGTCATTTGGAAATTTAAGACACATTTCAGAATTCCCTGTAACAAAACTATTTTATTAAGTAAATCAAGCATAACATACATGGTTGTATGGATGTGTGGGTACGAGTGTGTGTATGCACTTACTACAGTGCACATGTAGAGGTCAGAAGACCAACTCAGCTGTTGATCCTGCTCCTTCACCACATTGGTGATAAAAAGTCTCTCTTCTGTTTGCCTCTGCATATGCCAGGTTGGCTGGCCCTCAAGCTTCCCGGGATTCTCTCACCTCCACCTCCTTTCCTACTGTAGGAACACTGCGAATATGGGTGAACATAGATGCATCAGGCTTGTGTGTGTGCTCTGGGGGTTTAAACTTAAAGGCCTTGTGCCTGCAGGCCAAGAATATTACCAACTGATATCTCTCCTTTGCCCAACAGCATGAATAATGGAGGGCAATTTCTGTGTTATTTGCCAAGCACTAACTGAAGTTCTTTAGGGTCCAACAACACTTGATAAAGAGCCAGTCAGTTATGTGTGGATCTATAAGTTGTAGATGCCAGGGCAAAATGTAAGAAGAAACTAAACCTGAGGATGGACTAAGCAGTAAGAGGATGATCCAAGTTATTGTGAGCAATAAAGGTAATAGAATTTCCAATCTTAGGAGATGAAAACTGACTTTAAATCTAGAAGTTTTGCACACACACACACTCTCTCTCTCTCACACACACACACACACACACTTTGTTAAATTGCTAAATTCCTCTCATCCTCAGTTTTTTTCATCTTTATTGGAAAATTTTCAGTATAATTTTCAATTTTAGTACATGACACCAAACATCTTATAAAGATTAAATCAATTAGTACATGTGAGACACTTATATTATCTGATAGATATTAGGCTCACAAAAATGAATGTACAGTGTAAATGCATGTAGTTCATTGGATAAGAATCTGGGGAATAAGAAAGTCCTTACAAAGATGTGTCGGCATTGATCAATGGAAGGGAACAGCTACTTGAAGTTTCTCGGGAACTAGGTTAGACATTTGGTAACAAAATCCAACTCATGTATACTTCGGGCTTAAGTTTTCCTAGTGCATTAGAGTGTCTCTTGAGATGGATAGGAAAATAATGCACGAATCATTCCACACTTTTGTCAGAAACTGAGAAAGTGCACATAGAACTTGTATGAGAATTTCAGGGAGTAAATTCCCCTAGGAAATAGAGATGGCAAGACTTGGTATGACAAGGCCAAAGACAAAAATCAATAGCTACTAGCTGAGAACTCTCTGGACCTCAAAAGCTCAAGCATCTTAGGATCAAAGAAGGTAGTTGCATAAAATTCTGTGTCCAGTGGATTCTTTGCAAAACTCTAAAAGGGAAGTAAATTATTTATTCTATTGTCCAAAAAGCAGGCCAGGGGAAACTAAAATGCAGAGTATGAGGAGCTGTCTTGGAGCCTTTCTCCTGCTTCAGTGACTAGTTCTCATCTGGACTATCTCACTAGAATCTCCAAATAGCTCTATAACCCTAGCGTACAATAAATGCAGGCATAGACTCTTGGATAACATTTTACCCCAACCCAAACAACATGCATGGCACTTAGCAGATCTTGCATAAATATTTGTTGAATGATACAGTTTTTAAAAAGTACTAATTCTCACCTATGACCTCAAAATAGAAATGTTATGTATTTATAATTCTAGTTTCCCTTAATAAACATCCTAGAAGATATTTGAAAAAAAATCATAATTTTGAAATGATGAATATCAGGGATTAGTTTGAGCAAGCAAATCTCAACTATCTTTCTTATCTTGGTATTAGTTCTGAATAATGTTCATTTTAGAAAGATCTATTCCAGAAAATGAGGCCTAGGAGTCACATAAGTACCTAAACATGAACATATGATTACAAAAGAAGGTTAATTTGAAAAAGTGAAAGTGTGAGGTTTCTTATATACTTACTATAGATATTTAAGTAAATGTTCCTCTGGTGAACTGCTTTCTTGTTTTCAGTCAGACCACAGCTTGTTCCTTTTGATCGGCCACTGCTGTGTTCGCTTTCCATTCAGAGGAAGAACAGTGTTGTGTGACTCAGCCAGAAGAGTAACAGATGGCATCAGTGGTGTGGAAGTGACTCTATCAGTCATGAATCATGTATTAGCAGGACCTGGAAGACAGGTTAATGAATCACTATTGTATTGCTTTTGAGTTCATAAACATTGGCTTGAAATTGTTTTTTCCTGTGTAGTCCTGGTGAACAGTTAAATTAACTAAGAAATTTTTGTGTTTCTAAATTAAAATAAATCAACCACATTTTATCAAGAATCTATTAAAAAAATTTTTTTTTCTGAAATGAGTGCCAAAGGGAACATTATCACCTCTAGCATGCAAGATTTTAAAAGAATGCCTCCTAGATTACCCTATCCATGAGAATAAAGTAGAAGTTGGTTTCTTCTAACTTTAACCTATTTTACCATCCTTTTTCATTTATGTAGGAAAAGGAGAACAACACAAATCAATCATTTTAGTACTCTTGATCCTGTAGAAGGTCCTAAACTGATATACATTTACACAACACTAAATGGACCCAACAGATTGTTTGTTTGATTGTGTGTGAGTATGTGTTTGTGTGTTTATATCAATTAAAGAAAAAGGGACCATGAATTTGAAATGGGGGGGGTGAAGAAACATGGGAGAAGTTGGAGGAAGGAAATGGAAGGGGTAAGTGATAAATTTTTATTTTGATTTTATAAGACTGATTAAAGTTTAAAAGAACACAGGAAGTTAGGGTGAAAAGTAGCAAGACTTACATGAAGAATTGGAAAGAAAGGAGTGTAAGATTTGGACAAATGGAGGAAATTAGAAACGATCATACTGAGTGAGTTAATCCAGAAACAGAAAGACTCACATGGTATATACTCACTTATAATTGGACACTAGCCCAAAAGGCATGTCCCACGAATGTCTTCACTTACCAGGAGATTGGGACAGATGTAAGGACATCTTACTGGGACTCTAGGTAAGAGAAATATAGGAGATGCGGAAAGAGAATGATCCAAAGGATCTTAGAAACCTACAAGAAGAACATGACAATGGGTGGATCATGGCCCAGGGGTGTCTGCTCAAACTATTGCACTAACCAAGGACAATACAAATAGTAAACACCAAAACCCTACTCTTATCTAGCCAATGAACAAAACATCCTCTGCAGTTATGTATAGAGCAGGGACTATCTCTGACATGAGCTCTGGTACCCCATGCTTGATGACCTCCCCTTGGTGGGGAACCCTGTTGGCACTCAAAGAAAGAATAGGCAGACTACCAAGATGAGACTTGATAGCCTGAGACCATAAAGTAGGGGAGGAGGTGCCCCTCGATCATGGACCTAGGGGAAGGGGATAGGGTGGGGTGGGTGGGTGGGAGGATCGTGAAGATACGAGTGATGGGAGAACAATTGAGGTGTAATCTGAATAAATTAATAAAAACATTTTAAAAACACATTGTACGCATTTATGAAACTTTTAGGCAACAAAAATTTGGAAAGCAAAGTTCTATAGCATCAGTTTTACTCAAATATTCAGAACAGTGTTAGACACAAAACAATAAAAGGTCTTTTAAAAATTCAAACATAAGTTAAAATGTATGTTCTAAGCAGGTCACAGAGACAGAAATGTGAAAAGAAAAATGTGGAAGAAAGAAATTTTGGCTTATTTTTGTGGGTGATCCAATCTGGTATTATACCAAAAACTTAGATTAAATAAAATGGTTTGGATTAAGAAAAATATACTTAGCTTTATGATTGTGAGATTAGATATAAATCCACAACCTAATCAATTCTTAATGAGGCAGTGAAATTATGAACAGTGTCTGAAGAGAAGAAGCACTTCGCATTGAGGAAATTATTAGGCTGAGATCAACTCGCCTACTTAAGATTGAACTTCCAGGTTCTTAGCTTTTCACAGAAGCCATGATGAACTAAAGAGCTATCGTGTAGCATATGTAGTAACATGTTTTCCATGATAATAGAGAGGCAAAGAAATGGTCACATTATAGGGAGAAATAAAGCAAGAATCAGGCAAGTGGAAAGTTGTAAAATTTAAATTGATGGCCGATTAGGCCAGCGAAGACGCTCTATCAGGATTAGAAGAGAGAGGAGCTCAAGCCAGTGTTGTTTTAGCCGGATTCCTTGTGGTCCAGTTTTTACTGTGAACATAGCTTTGGGTTTGTAAATATTTACTGGTGAGACATTAGCACAGACGTGGTAGAAAATACCAAGAAATGAGCTGATGGAAGATTCCATCACAGAATAGGAAAACTGTGGGTCTAAACTTTAGCTCTTAAGGAGATTGAGGGAGTGGATTGTACAAGGAAGCACGGCACAAACATAGCATTGACTGAGCAGAGTTGGGATATCTAGACAGAGAAGTTATAAAGGGGAAACAGGAGTGAAGACAGTAAGAACTCATGCCACAGGGTAAAAGTTTGGTGTCACTGTAGAAGATGGAGACATGCAGTTTGAACTTAAACCTAGTAGACAATATAAAAGTGAAAACTGAGAATTTATTTATTACTTGAGGGAGGCCAGGCTAAAGCTAAAGCTTAGCATTTTGGAAAGGATAACATTTGAAAGTCACTGGAGGCAGATCTGGACCTGGAGAGGCCTGCACAAACTGCTGTACCAACCCAGGACAATGCACGCTGTAAACATAGACCTCCCTACTCAGATCTAGCCAATGGACAGCACATTCTCCAAGGTTGTGGGGAGAGCGAGGACTGCCTCTGACATGAACCCTGGTGCCCCCTCTTTGACCACTTCCCTTGGTGGGGAGCCCTGGTGGCACTCAGAAGAAGGGGAAGCTGGCTATCCGGATGAGACATTGATAGGCTGTGGTCATATGATGGAGGAGGAGGTCCCCTCTGTCACAGGTCTAGGGGAAGGGAATAGGGTGAAAGAGGGAGGGGGAACAGGAAGATACAAGTGAGGGAGTAACGATCGGAATGTAATCTGAAAAAATTATTTAAAAAATAAAAATAAAAAATGGAAAAAAGGAAGTCATTAGAAGCTTGTATCAGTATCATGTGGCTTTTGTTATATTCAAACTAGGACAATTTGGTTCTCCTTCAATGTTGTGTAACAAATAGTATAAGTAATGTGTGAAGTTTTGTCATAAAGAGAAAGAAAAGAAAGAAGTTATGGGGACAAAACTTCATCTAATGCAAAATAATGACAATTTATTATAAGAGTCACATTTGCCCTATGGTAACAGACATGGATTTGTGAGACAGACTGTACTGGCCCTGAGTGTTATCTTTACAAATTACCCTTTAGTATTTATGCAGGGAAGGTGGCTCTGAAATTTCCATGTATCTGATCTTGTAAATGCCAGTGCAATGCCTAAGTTTTTTCCAACCTATAAAGTGTGGATATTTGCAGGATGTTATGAACATTCGGTAAGCAAATACAAATAGAGAGCTTCAAAGGTCAGCTTGTGCACTGTAAACTCCAACTGTACCTTGGCAACTATTACCAGACAGCTCATTTATTATGTATGGTAATCATCTAGCTGTGAACATACTCAAGCTCTTCCAATGACTGACTTAAAATTTTTGATTCACCATGGTATAAAATGAAAGAGAAGTGTGTTTGCAAGTAACCTTACAAATTTAAGTCATGAATTGATACATGTAAATGTTGGATAAAATAGATATAAACATGCTATGATATTCACCATATGTACATAATTTTAAGTAGTGTTAGCCATCATCTTCTAAACTATTTGGTGAATGATGATAATAAATAAATGCTATATTTGAAATAATAATATAAATTATAAAAAATAACAATGTGCAATAATTTTAAGGTTACTCTTTATTAATTTTATGGCTTCAGCTGCATTGAAGGTGCTTGAATATGGTTAATTAGAGGTTCCTTTATAATTAAAATGCCATGGGTATGACACAGACTGACCTACTTGACATTCTAGTCATTATTATGAAATACCTGTGACAACCAACAAATAAGGAAAAAGTGTTGTTGCTGCTCACTGTTCTGAAAGTTTCAGACTAAGATTCTTACGGTCTGTTATGTTGGGAGTCTGTTAAGGACTATGCATCAGAGAATAGTGCTAACCACTCATGTTCTGAGCCAATAATAAAAATGAACAAATCTCGTAATTTCCTGTGAAGATGTTCCCCTCAAAAATCTAGAGTTCTCCACTAGGAACAACCTGCTAATGATCCACATAGACTCCTGTGCCAGTCTCTAGGCCAGTCCTTTAACATACAGACCATTGAGAGACACTACACACCTGAGCCAAAGCACATGCTTGATTGTCCTTCATAGAGAAAGATATGACCTTAAGCCCCTTGAAGGAAAAGCAAAGGAGAAGTATAAGTAGAAAAAGTACTAAGCCAACATGAATAAAACAAGCTTAAGGGGCTGGGGGCTTTCATTCTGCAGTGTGGCCCTTCACAACACATACAACATTACAGATCTTTGTCTAAATTTTCATGATTCCTTATTTTATTTAAGCCTCACAATTCAGCAAGAAAAAAAAAGTGACTCTAAGTAAATTAAGTGGTATCAATAATTTCCTTTTGGGTGGTGGCAGACAAAGAATCTGTGACCTTATACTTCCTAAGTGTGAGCTCTAACATGGAACTTTATCTTTCCAGGCACTACAAATATATTTCAAACATTTTTGGACAGAGTCACTGAAAATTCTAGAAAAGAAGTATTTTCCCAATATAGGCAGGGACCAACAGCAACCAGACTGAAAGTATCACAAAGAAGGGCACCATGGAATCCATGGACTGGAGTTTCATGGACCTCCTAGAGCCTGCTGTATGTGTGGCTGAATCTGCTGGCCATACTACTGGATGCTGGTGGCAATATATTGACAACATTGTGACAGGTGCCCATGAGAGGATAAAATGATTCGTATAGCCCTTTTCCTTTGTATCTTTGTAGATATTTCTGAGTAGAAACAATTGACTGACAAATATTATATATACATTTATACATAGGCATATAGATGCTGTCAGAAATGTTTTTTTAAAAACCACATAAGTATTTGTTAAGCTCCATCAGAAAGAAGAAGGAAAATATAGAAACGCTCACTCTACTGTTTTGAAATTGAGTTAATATTTCCAAGGTGCATTCTGACACAGTGGGGTTGATGAAATGGAATTTTCCACAGATGTGATCAAGAAGTTTTCCTGCTTAAGGACCTAAGACAACCTAAGGGAGGACTAGCTACATCCAGGCAGCATGATTGAGGGCATGGAGAAATTGATTAGCTGTAAAGGAGCAGAGATAACCTTTTAATCATCTGTACACACAGAGATGTAAGCCATGGGTTCCATAATCAAGCTGCAACCTCAAAGGCACATATATCGGCACACATATACACATATTGTATATCGTTTGCCTGGATCTATTTGTGTATCCTTTACATGGATCTATTTGCATGTCTGTGTGTGAAGTCCAAGGTTTCTAGGGCCTTTTTATTCAATCTCAAGGTGGAAAAGTAGTAGAGATCCAACTTACTACAAATATAGACACATATTTCAGACCTAGAAAACAGTCATCCAAACAGGCAACTATTTATTCTGGGCACTCCTGTCCAATTTCTCTTAAGAAATGCTTAACCTGTTAGCAGAATTTGAGAAATCACAAGTACACTCTCCTTAGACAAAGACCAACTTTCTGTGTCTAGTTTAGCCTATAAACCCTTTCATCAGTCCCCAGGCTGCTGGCATCTGCCCAAATTTCCGTTACCGTAGACTTGCTTCTGTAGAAAAGCCCTCAATAAATGGAATTTTTATTGCAATCTGGAATTTATCTCCCTCCTTATCTTCTCAGTACCTTCAATCTTTGCATTTAATTCTAATGCCGAGAGCATTCCAAGCTAAAACTGATGCATAAATCTCCACACTTTCATCCGGTTAAAGTTATCTCCATTTCTACAATATCTACCCACTTTACGCCTTCTAGCTCCTAGCTTGTTCCAAGAGAAAGGATCTTGGTTTTTCATATCCTATGTCTTCTACATTCAGTAGATATTTCTATTGTACAATCTAGGATTAGAAAGGAAAATAATGTAAAAATGTGAGCTACAAAATAAATATTATATTTATGTTATTACTCTGTGGTAGGGTGCCCTTGATACAGAAGAGTTAAATCCTTCTTTCTCAAAAGTAAAGCTTTTGGAGGTCCTGTGTGGAAAGCTCTGAACACTTATGATACAGCAATACAAATTTCAGATCCATTTGAAGTTTTCAATGATGTTTCCCTGTTCATCTAAAAAACCCTGTTGTAACAGCCTCACTATCTGAAATCAGTCCTTGTCAGGCCACGGTTTTTTCAAGAGGTCTTATGGCCTGGTGCATTTGCAACTGGTCTGTTGTGTGATCTTTTTTCTTGCTGCCCATAGGCATGCAGATAGATACACAGCACAGCCTCATAGGTTTAAACTTTCACTGTTATAAATCAGGTGCTGTCTATGCACCACAAAGCTATGGTCAGTTGCTTTCTTAGATTGGATTCCTTATAACAAATCTTCACTTGGGGGTTTGAGGATAGTGCATTTGTTGGCTTTATCCTAGGAGAGAAAGAAAGAGAGTATTTATAAAAAGACCATATCTTAGTTGTAGATTGCTTTCAGATGATGGTCTCGGAATCTTTAATTATACCATGAAAGTGATATAGTGTAAAGCAAGTGAGTCTATGCATCATATTGCATGCAGGTAGCTCTGGAGTAAGCCTACATAACCTGAACAGAGTTGTTTAGGGTGAGAGATAGAACAACAGTGAGACTCAGAAATAATTCTCAGAATAAGACTAAAAAATTAGACAGGGATGAAGTGCGTATTGCATTAGATCTTTCACTCCTAACAGCATGTAGTTTGCTGATAAGCATGTGTGAAGTGTCTCCTCAGTAGACTCAAGGAAAAGGAAAGTGTGTCTATCCTCTCCCTCTAGAGAAACATGATACAAACATACTAATCTCTCTCCAAAGCCATTCTTCTTGCTGTCCTCTTGAATGTTCAACTAAATCTAGTGCCTTCTACTGGTTTGCCATTGAGGTGGTTTCTGAGTCAATGAGGACAGAATTCATTGCACATCCTTTTAGCACAGCCCACTTGGATATTGCAGCAATTTGAGATAGGCTCTGGGGCACTTGGGAGCTCTTGTACTTATCTTGGTTTTCTCTGAAAATGCGTAAAATGAGTAAACTGACATTTATCCTCTTATCATCACAGTCTTTCAGAAATAAAACCAGAAAAAAATCTACTTCTATAAATAATACAATGGCATATAGGACTGTCTATGATCAAATAAATTCTGGCTCCTCCCTTCCAGGATATTATGAGTATTAACTGAGCTCATACAAATGAAACAAATTGGGAGGCATGTTGTACACAGGGAATTTACAGTAATTGCCACCAAATAGGTCACTTGTTCCTCATAGCAATCCTTAAGCTTGTGAAGCTCATTTGTTATATAAACCAGGTATCCTTGGGCTTCAGAACTAATCCCTAAAGGCATTTATATTTCTGGAGCTCTGGATGTGATTAGTACTCATCAGTAAGAATTTTTTCTGCAAGTGTTATTGCTGTGTACCGTCTGGGTACCTGGCTTGCATTGCCTTTTCTCAGTGAGAGGGACCCACCACTACAGGCACGAAGTTAATCAAAACTCAAGTATCAACAATGGGTACGGCAGGACTGTTTCTTTCCCTTCCCCCTGCCTTCTCTCAGTAACCTCTCTGACCACAATAGCATAACAGGTTCTGCTTGCAGCTTCTCACTGCTATTGATTAGGAATGAGAAAGGATACACACGCACCTTGCAGCATGAGAGCCCTGGCGAATCTAAATGCTGAAAAAACAGTTCCTAGCCTGCAATGGGTAAGAGTTATGAATGCACTAAGCTAAGGTACTCTGGCCATTTGAGGCACTTTGTCCCCTTCATGTTAGTGAGTGAAGAATAATTTGCTGGTGCATTTTTAAATAGCATAAGTGTATTTCTCTTCTTTCAGGTTTTTAGAGTTAGCACCCCTTAGGTTATACATTAAGAAACATTCCCACATTTTGGAAGACTATATTGATTTTTCAAGAAAATATGACAAGCATAAATATTGCCTGAATTCAGAGCTCATTCAAAACTGAGTAACCAGATCTCTACAAAAGGATGAAGATAATGTATTAGACAATTGTTTTATATATATATATTATAATATATATATATAATCCAGAACACTCACTGTCAAACTCTGGAGTATACGAACTACACAAATGATTACAATAATTAATAGAAAATTATTAAAATCTGTATGTTTATCAGTTTTCACTGAATGTAGGATATAGACAATTTGAAATTAAAGTTCCTGCATAATTACTAAATTACTAAAATATGGATTTTAGTTTGGAGGAACAATACTATTCAAAAAAGCTTTCTAATTAACAATAGGTGAAAAGAATTTTTTAAAGCTTCTGTATAAAATTAAAAGGATATATTCAAACAGTGATTGTTCATTAGAACACAAGAAGCTTCTACAACCAGAGTATTGATAGATTATTTAATAAAGAACTCTAGAGAAGGCCTACAGAGAAACAAGGTAACCATTCTAAATAGGAATTTTTCTAAGACTATGTTAATAGTAATGAAATAAGTACATATTTCTATCATATTTTATAACTAGAATACTACTCACAGGAGCACTGGAAAGCTTAAGAACTAAAAAGGTGTTCTGATTAAAATTTCCAAGTTATGAATTAATTATAAAATATTGAAACCCATCAGTGCCAATTTTAAACCAAAATTGTATACTCTTTATAGGGACTATAACATACTTTGAGTGCCTGTTAAGAATATTAAATGTTCTTTGAATCTTAGCCTGCAGACAGACACCAAAGTCTTGTAGATTTTATGTGAAGTCATCCATGTTATCTTTCTGAACTTAACTGGCTCTTCAATTAACAATATAAATCCAGCAATATTAAGTACTGCATCATAAAAAAGAGATACAGCAAGAGACAGAGAACACAAGTGGGAGAAAATTAAACTGCCTTTTTTCAACAATTTTTATTTGTTGTGTTTTGGGGAAGATGGCCCTTGCTGGGAAATGACAGGTAATTCCTGTTGCCTAAAACATGTGGGAGGGACCAGAATTATAGAAAGGAGGAGCAAGGTACAGACAGTAGTCTGGCAAAAACTACTCTTAAAAATTGCCAGGCTTCTCTTCTTGATTAGGAGCCCAGACGAAGACCTAAAATTAAAAATGGGTCACTCATCCAGATGAAAGATGTATTTTATTAGTGAACGACAACAGAGAATGATTCAGCCATCTTTATTTGTCAATAAACGCATTGATCCATCACTCAGTTGTCTTCACTTAACCCTAGGTTGCGTTCATTTCCTCTTAGAAATCAGTAATCTATTTTATAAAGAAGAAAGGAACGAACTTAATGAGAGGATGAGTGGATCTGGACCAGAGGGAACTGTGGGTGTGGCAGACTGGAAGGTGTGGAGGGAGTGAAAACTGCAGTCTGGAGGTATTGAAAACAAAACAAAACAAAAAGAAATTATTGACAGTGATACTAAAAGAAAGAATTAATATCTACAGTATATGAAAAGCTTCAAAACTAAATTACCCCAAATTTTTCAACAAAAAAATTGAAAGGATACAATTAAACTAAACACACACACACACACACACACACACACACACACACACACACAAATGGCCACTAATTTCTTTTTAATGTTCAAATTCTGGAGATATAGCTACAAGAAAAAAGCATTTACTATACACCAAGAGAACTAGCATTTGGATCCCTAGAATACACATGAAGTGTGGAGGTAATAGCATGTCACCTGTAATCCCAGTGCTCTTGAGGATGAGAGAAAGGGAGAATGCTAATTCTCTGTTTGTGGGAGTATAAGCTGACACACTTGAAAGGAGGAAAGAAATAAAGACAGACAGACTAAACTTAGAACTACTGTTACACCACTTTTGGACATATTCCCAAAGTATTATAAACTCAGATACCACAAATGTTTGCACAAGCATATCCATTTCTACACTATTCACAATAACTAAAAAATGTAATAAGATAGCCAGCAACATATGGATAGCCAGAAATAGAAAATTCTGAACAAAAACCAATGGTATTTTGTTTGGTTGTTAAGAAAAAGTGAAATCATGACCCATTCAGGAAGATGAATGGAACTCAAAATTATTATATTAAATAAACAGTCTCTGAAAGATAGATATCATATATTTTCTCTTGTGTATATATTCTAGATTTTAATGTTTTTATATGTGTGTTCACATATGCATGTAAGCCATGAAACTGAAGAGACTACTATAAGAGGAGGAAAATATGTTCTAAGACAGAATCAAACGAAGAGAGTGATCGACTATTTGTGACATGAAAGTAGAATTGGGGCTACTTGGGTGTAGGAATGGCTTCCTTCCAGCAGCTATTCGCTATCTAAAGCTCCTTATTTTCAGCATGTGTCTTGTAGTAACTTTTTCACAAACGAAATATTCCACAGAGTTTTAAGGATGTCCCTGAAACAAAAAATATGTAAGAGAGCTCTCCTTCCTGAAACTCATAAAAGCAGTAGAGACTGCTGAGATACACTCTCAGAAAAGCTGAGATTCCTGCAAGGCCTAAACCATCTACAATGTCTAGAAGAGATTGAGACCAACCGAGATGCCTGGAACAGACAGCCTCTGGCGCGCGATGCTTCCTGTAAGTCATGTAGCAGTCTTCAGGGTTCCAGCATTCATAAGCCATCATCCAGGCTGAGACTTTTGGTGATACAGCTGTCTTTGAGTCATTATCAACAATCCCTCACTGACACTTTTGTCAGCCCATTTGTCTACCGAGTTAGACATTGTTAGTATTTTTACCTTAATCTCTTGTTGGTGCACTATTTGAGATAGATAGACATACACTCATATCTCCTCAGGTATGATGTTATTCAGGAAAAAAAAAAAAAGGTGGGTCCTGGAGAAGAGCTGTGCTATCTCCACATTTAGGCTGGCTCAATGTGTATAGGTAATCACAGTTGTTGTTAGTTCCTAACTAACAACGTGCCTAGAAGATAACATTTCATAACACCCGTCCATTCTCCATCCTTCAGCTTTTACATGATTTTCTCTCCCTCCTTAGGGTTGAGCCCTCACTGTCCTTTACTCACAGCACTATGTACAGTCATGAGTCTTTGCATTGACTGACATTCACTGCAAAAGGGAACCTTCATAGACCGAGTCTAAGGGCATAAACATAAATATTAATAAGATTGTCTTAATATTTCTTAAAGTCATGCCTCTTGACTTGATGTTTATTTATTAAAGTACCTATTAATGAGACATAAAAGAGGAATTGTCTTATTTCAAAACCATTTCTCAGTATTTGTGGTTCTTTATTTCCTCATATCACACATGTTAAAAAAAAAAAAGAAAGAAAGAAAGAAAGAAGGATAAAATATACTGGGCACTCAGTACTTCAAGAGGACATCTGATCTTTACAGAAAACACAAACATCACAACACAGCCGTCAAAGCTCCAATCGGAATCTCATGCTCACTGCTTTTCCTTAAAAGCCTACTCACTGGTGAGACAAAGCAGCCGTGTTTCTTGGGAAGCCCTGTACCCTTTTGTTTATCTTATTCTTTCATCTTAAATATCTTTCATCACAGTAAGCCCTGTGTTATGGTTACTTAATGATTTTATCTATTTGTAGACTTAGTTAAGACATAGTTAAGACATACCCTCTGCAAGACTCTGTCTATCATAGCACTTTCCCTCTCAGCCTTAACAGATTTAATCTTAGCATTAGCTAAGATGATTATAATTAATGTGTGTTCAAGCCTTCTTCTTATAGGATTTATCTTATTGGTTACAATGTTTCTCAAATATAATATGTACATGACAATTAAGGATGAATACATTAAAAATATGAATAAATTATTTTAAGTGAATATTCTATGTCTAACACAGGACTTTGAAAATGCTGTTGAAAGTTTTAGCACTAAAGCAAAAAAGGAACAAGGAAGAAACATATGGTTACATTGATAAGACTAGATCTTGTTTTTTAAACTAAGGTAAATTATAATACATGTTGACAGACAGACTTTTGGCAGGAATCTAAAAGGTCATACATGTAATTAAAGCTACATACTTGACAAGGCTTAAAGATAGGAATTGAGGCTAACATATAAATGTAAAAGAAATATTAGCCAGAGAAAAATGAAAGAAAAAAGTATCACATAAACTGCAATTATTAGTGAAAGACAGATGACTAACAGGATGTGACAATAAGAAGAAAGGCCTGTGTCATTGGCCACCATCCTGAGATGCCCTGTGGGGCACCTTGAGCAGCTTTAAGCTTGGAATTCCCTCACCCTGCTCCTTACTTGCCTAGCCCAACTAGGACATAGACAGTGAACCAAGCTTGGCATTGACTCTAGCCCTCATTGTCCATTATCACAAGGGCTTGTGTGAAGGCCTAGCAAGCAGCCTTCCTCTTGGAGCTCACTTCACCTGCTCCCGACCTGCCTGGTCCACCTGTAACACAGGCAGTGACCCATCAAAAAGACCAACAGGCATGATAACACAGGAAAAAAACAGATGGGCAGGGGCCAGCATAAGAACACAATCAATAAAACTTGGAGCCATATGACACTACTAGAAACTAGTGGTCCTACCTCAGCAAGCCATGGAGCTACTAATACCCATGAAGCTCAAGAGGAAGAGTTTAAATCTGAAGTTATGCAAATGATAGCAGCCTTGAAGTATGAAAATTAATCTCTCAAATAAATACAGAAAAATACATTCAAACAGATGAGGGAATTGAATAAACCCTTTAAAGAATTACAGGAAAATGAAATCAAATGGGAGGAAAAAAATGAATAAAACTATTCCAGACCTAAAAAGGGAATTAAAATCAACAAAGAAAACACAAACTGAGGCAATCCTGGAGTTGGAAAACCTATGCACAAAATTAGAAAATCTAAAAGAAATGGATTACTTTCTTGATAGATTTCACTTACCATAGTTACCTCAAGATCAGGTAACAGTTTAAATGGTCTTACAATACCTAAGGAAACAGAAGCAGTCATGAAAAATCTCCCAACCAAAGAAAGCCCAGGGCAAGAAGGTTTTCATGCAGAATTTTACCATAAATTTAAAGAGGAGCTAATACCAATACTCTTCAATCTACTCCACACTATAGTAACAGAAGGAACATTACCAAACTCATTCTATGAAGCCACAGTCACCCTGATACCCAAACCACACAAAGACTCAAGAAAGAAAGAGAATTTCAGAACAATTTCACTCATGGACATTGATGCAAAAATCCTCAATAAAATATTTGCAAACTGAATCCAAGAACACATCAAATATATTATCCACCATGATTAAGTAGGCTTTTTCCCAAGGATGGAGGGATTGTCCAATAAATAAAAATCATCAGTGTAATACAACAAATTAAAAAAAGCTGAAATACAAAATCATCTCATTCCATGCACAAAAAGCCTTTGACAAAATCCAACACCCCTTCATGATAAGTCTCGGAAATGTAAATAATACAAAGCCTATACCTAAACATAATAAAGCCTATATACAGCAAGCCAATAGCTAATATCAAATTAAATGAGGAGAAACTGAGAGCAATTCCACTAAAATCAGGGACAAAAAAAAAATGGCTGCCTACTGTCTCCATATCTCTTCAACATAGTACATGAAGATCTAGCTAGAGCAATAAGACAACCCAAGGAGACCAAAGGGATATAAATTGGAAAGAAAGAAGTCATACTATTGATATTCACAAATAATATGATTTTATGCATAAGTAACCCCAAAAGTTCCACCAGAGAGCACCTCCAATTGATAACACCTTCAGCAAAGTGACTAGATATAAGATTAATCCAAAAAAAATCAGTAGCCTTCCAGTATACAAATGACAAACAGGCTAAGGAAAAAATTAGGGAAACAACACCTTTCACAATAGCCACAAATAATATAAAGTATCTTGGTATAATTCTAACCAAGCAAATCAAAGACCTGTATGACAAGAACTTTGAGTCTCTAAAGAAAGAAATTGGAGATGATATCAGAAAATGGAAAGATCTACTATGCTCATGGATAGGCAAGATTAACATAGTAAAAATAGCCATCTTACTAAAAGCAATATACAGATTCAATGTAATCCCCAACAAAATATCAACACAGTTCTTTACAAACCTGGAAAGAATAATTCTAAGCTTCATATGGAAAAAAAAATCCAGAATACCTAAAACAATCCTATACAATAAAAATCTTCTTGAGGTATCTCAATCACAGACTTCAAGTTATACTACAAAACAATTGTAATAAAAACTTAATGGTACAGGCATAGAAAGAGATTAGTTAATCAATGGAACCAAATAGAAGACCCAGAAACAAGCCCACATACCTATGGACATTCAATTTTGACAAAGAAGCTAAATCCGCACAATGGAGAAAAATATAGGATGTTCAACAAACAGTCCTGGTCTAGCTGAATGTAGAAAAATGCAAATAGATCAATTTCTATCACTCTGTACAAAACTCAAGTCCAAGTGCATCAAAGACCTCAAAATAACACCAGATACACTAAATCTATTGGAAAATAAAGTGGAGAATACCTTTAACTCATTGACACAGGATACAACTTCCTGAACAGAGCACCAACAGCTCAGGCTCTAAGATCAATAATTAATAAATAGGAGTTCTTGAAACTGAAATGCTTCTGTAAGGCCAAGGATACTCTCAATAGAACAAAACAACAGCCTACAGATCTTCATCTGAGGAAAGATCTTCATCCATCCTACATCCAACATAGGCCTACTATCCAATTTATATAAAGAACTCAAAACATTAAACACCAACAAACAAAACAATTCGATTAAAAAATGGAGTACAGAGCTAAACAGATAATTCTCAACATAGGAATATTGAATGGCCAAGAAACACTTAAAGAAATGTTCAACATCCCAAGTTATCAGGGAAATACAAATCAAGATTCCATCTTACACCTATCAGAATGGCTAAGATCAAGAGCTCGAGTGACAGCACATGCTGGCGAGGATGTGAGAAAGGGCAACCTCCATTGCTAGTGGGAGTGCAAACTTGTACAACCACTTGGGATAACAATCTGACACTTCCTCAGAAAGTTGGGAATAATACTACCACAAGACCCAGTTATATCACTCCTGAGCATATACCCAAAATCTGTTCCACCACACAACAAGGACATTTGCTAACCTATGCTCATAGCAGCTTTATTTGTAATACCTGGAAGCTGAAAACAACTTAGATGTCCATCAACCAAAGAGTGGATTAAGAAACAGTGGTGCATTTACACTATGGAATACTACTCAGCTATTAAAAATGAGGAAAACTTGAAACTTGCCGGTAAATGGATGGAACCTGAAAAGATCATCCTTAATGAGGGAACCCAAACCCAGAAAGACACACAAGGTATGTACTCACTTATAAGTGGATTTTATCCATATGGTACAGTATAAGCATAGTTCAATGCACAAACCCAAAGAGGCTAAGTAACAAAGAGAACCCAAGAGAGGATGCTGAAACCTCACTCAGAAGGAGAAGTGGAATAGACAATTCAGTTGTTAAAGAGAGGGAGCAAAATAGGAAGGTAAACACAGAGACATATAAGGGGGGAGGGGAGAGCCACCTGGATAGAGCATGGAAGGAGAACGAAAGGACTGTAGAGAAAGAGAAACTGTGAGCAGAGGCATCTCTGTGACAAGCTGAAGACCTAAGTCATGGAAGTCTCCCAGGGAAACATGAGAGAGACTGTAGCACAGACTCCTAGTACCAGGAGCCATAGTCTGAATAGGACACCCTATAACCAGACAACTCTCCTAGCAGAGGAAGAAGAACACCAACCCACCCACAAAAACTTAGACCAAAAGTTCACCCTGTCTACAAGATGTTTAGGGATAAATACAGAGCAGATATAGTAGAGATTGAGGGAATGTCCAACCAATGCCTGGCCCAACCTAAGACCCATCCCATGGGAGAGAAACAACTCCTGATATTATTAAAGATACTCTGCTATACTTTCAGACAGGAGTCAAACAGAGTTGTCCCTTGAGAGGCTGCACCCAGCTCTGTGCCTCAAAACTGTTGCTGAGACTCCCAGCCAAACCTTGGGCAATGCATAGGGAACCTTACGGAAAAGTGGGGGACAGGAGAAAAGGACCTGCTGGTGACAGGAGCCTCACAAGAAGACCAACAGAACCAACAAACCAAGGCCCAGAGGGGTCTGCCAAGACTGAATCATCAACCAAAGACCTTGCATGACTGGACCTAGATGTAGCTGAGGTCCAGCTCAGGATTCATGTGGGTTTCCTACTATAGAGAGTCGGGGCTGTCTCTGATATGGACTCTCTGGCAGGCTTTTCAATCACTTCTCCCTGGCAGCACTGCCTTGCCCGGCCACAAGGGAAGAGGACATACCCAGTACTGATATGACTTAATGAACTGTGAAGGGGTCTCCCCTCTGCTGAGGAACAGGGATGTGGGAGAGGGAGGGAGAGCGGGGTTTGAAAGTGAGGAGAAATGGGGCTATGACCAGGATATAGAGTGAATAAATATTTTTTAAAAGAAGAAAGGATAAAGGGAGAAATATTAAAAGAGTAAATATGATCAAAGCTTATTACATTTTTAAATAAATTATTTCTGTGAAATATGACAGTATGTTTGAGAATGTATGCCAATAAAAACAATGTGAAGTTACAAATAAATAACTGCAGAAAGGGATACTAAGTTACCCATTATGTATTTGTTGGCCAAGAAATGCTTGTAACATCAATGTTGATGGGTATAACCAAAATAGATTTTTTAAATCTATTTATTGTTTATTTTATTTTTTAATTTTTTTATTAATTTATTCTTGTCACATCTCAATGGTTATCCCATCCCTTATATCCTCCCATTCTTCCCTCCCTCCCATTTTCCTCGTATTCCCCTCCCCTATGACTGCTCCTGAGGGGAATTACCTCCCCCTGTATATGCTCATAGGGTATCAAGATAGATTATATAAATATATGAAGTTTTCAAGGAATATATAAAATATGAAAACAAAAATATATGAGTGCAATGGGTTGATTAAACTAAAAGTTAATTCCTGATATTTATTTTGAAAGTTTTCTCCGAATTACACTAGGTTAAGACACATATATGGAATTAGAAAAACAGAAAACATGAGGACATAATTCTCCAAATATAAAAATAAAAATTTCAATGCCTTAATAAGATATCAAGACACCCACCCACACCACCTAATAAATTCACAGCTGAAGTGAGGAGAGAAAAATTGACAGTGGAAATGTTGAGCCCATTGGAGAAGACGAGGAATTCAGATATACAGTGACTGTCATTTTCTCTTTAGGAATAGAATATAAGAAGCAGCAGCAATCTAATGTCTCATCTTGCCTACATCGTTGCAGGGCAAACACACACATAAACACACATGCACACACACTCAGACACACACACACATACTCATACATACATAGACATATGTAAGTATACACGTACACACACTCACAGAAGAATCTAAGCAATGGGATTAGGACAGTATCATAACCTATTTTATAAATTAAATTCGTGGAAAAATAAGAATGTTTTCTTCTCTCAGAGTAGATATGTCCCAGAGATCCAGAGGCCTCGGAGACCACTTGCAGCTGAAAGGACATTGATGCAATATTGACGTCCATGAGCCTAATGCCTTACAGAAATGTGTGTTTCTGTCAGCTCTGCACTTGCAGATGGTCACAAGTGGACTAGATGCTTCAGAGTTCCCGAGAGCCGCCACCGTACTCAGAACATGGAAAACCCAAAGGAGACTCTGGATAAGTTGTGACTAAGTTTCTGCCATGAGGCTGAAGGCGTGTTTGTGTTATTAATTAAATTCATTTAAAGAAGAAAGGAAGTTACATTTCTTCCCCTCTGTTGTTATGCACACAGCAATTAAGAATACTTGGTAAAGCCAACAGCAAAACAAAGTCTGTAAAGAGACGAACAAGAGAACATGATGCATGCCTTCAAATATTAGGAAGACTGTAAACGACTTCTTCTGGGTGCATTTTCAGGAGATGGGACTTAAACAATGTTCTACCACAAAAGTCTTGTTGAAAAATTTTAAAAGATTGATAAATTACAGTTACAAATGAGAACAAATACAAATTACAATGGAAACAGTTCCTCTGTTTGAGAAAGCAACGGTCCATGAGCTAAAATTCTAACACAATAAGGAGAAATGTATCAACACAGCATATTTCTGAGCAAAGAAGAAAGAAGCTAACTGGAAACATCTTAGAGCGTTCGAGGTCTGAGCTTTTGATTTGTATCTTAAAAGAAACCTAAATCCAAAGGGACTTGCAGAATGATGTGAAAACACTTGAAAGTCCTGCATGTGTCGTCCGAATGCCTGTGCCCTTTCTACTTAGCTGAAGCACTTAGCTAACTCACTCTAATAGAGGATGCTGCCAAACAAAATTCTTTATACAACAAACAGCAAGATCTGAAATTATGTGAATAACAACCGATGGGAAAACAGTGGTTAGAGGAGTTCATTTCATGTTGAAAGAAATTTATGTGACAGGAAAATATTTGTCATTCTTGGCTGCTGTAAAGCCGAGGAAGATGGAGAAAGGAGACATGTGTAACTGAAAACTTAATTCTTCCTCATCTCTTAAGCTCCTGGAGATGACCGGTGAGCCACCCAGCTAGTCATAACAGTTTGGATGAGAGAGTTTCTGTCTGACCTTTTTCATTTAAGAGTTGTAAATCCAATAAGTACAGAGATCATTTTATGATGAATATAATAGAATATATCCTAAATGATGGAGATATTAACAATTCGCATTCAGTAGGTGTCGCTCTGCATCTCTAGACATGGTCTTATGCTCTATTCTTATGGACAGTGGCCTAGGTAGCCGTAAAAATAATGACCTCGATCACATTGAATGGTAGACACAATTAATTGAAAATCACTGATGTAGAATAGCATCAGTATTAGGTTAACTGATATGGAAACATAACCAATTCAATTAAAATAATTTTGTAACAAGAATAAAATGAATATGTGATAACTATACTGATATGAACAGTAATTATCTTGATTTATCATGCTTTAATATACTAGAATTTATTATTATAAAGTTCATCTTAATATATAGGTTATTTTATAGATGAAATGAAGATAAAAATAGAGGCAAGTTTAAATTATTAGTAGAGGCTTATAGTCGATCATTTTCAGAATTTAAATCTAGAGATCACAGCTTCAAGTTCAGGTACAGCTAATGTAGCTACAGTCCAAAGAAAGCAATTGTTCCTCTAAGTCTGAATTTAATATATGTTTATATTTTATATATGACTTTTTTATGCAGTTTCTATGTGTAGCCTTGCCTGTACTGAGCTCACTTTGTAGATCAAGCTAGCCTCAAACTCATAGAGATCTGCACAGAGTGCTTGGATTATAGGCATGCACCACCTTGCTCAGCTGTGATATAACTCTTAAACATTTATTCTTATTTTACCTTATGTGTGCTTGTGTGAATGTGGGCTACTGGTGTGCATTTGCCCATAGAGTACTGAGTTAGAATAGGGGGTCTACAGAGACTAGAACTGCCTGATATGCTTGTTGGGGACCAAATTCAGGTCTTCTGAGAGAGCCATAAGTACATTTGACAGCTAAGGCAGCTTCTAACGTTCAATATTTGGTCTTCTATATGAAATAATTCTTGTCAGGTGACATTCATAGGTAGGCAACACTGATAATGATAAACACAGAACAATAGCTACAGAAATTTTTGAAAGCTGTATATCTTAACATATTTTACTGGACCCTCACCCCATCTTTTGGTGTGCTAAGCAGAATATTGATACTAATGATAACTAATTTTGTGGTTAAATATCAATTTTCATATTATTTGGAAGGAGGATATACATAGGAGATTAGTGAGGCTTATCCCTAGATGTGTCTACTTGGGCACATACAGACATAAAAGACCTCCTGAATGGGGATCATCTAATCCTACAGACTTGAGGACTTCAGGTAAATGAGAAGAGAAAAATAAAGATGGTGAGTTTGGCAGCAAGTATTCTATATGTATGTTCCACGGACTTTGTTATGAGCTGCTCTCACATGCCATCTCCACTGTGATGGACTGTACTGACGTCACTGAAGCGATGAGCTAAAACAAAAGCAAAGCAAAATGCTGTTGCCATAAATTCTTTTGTCACTGTTTTGTGATAACAACCAAAGGCCTAGGTAGCATAGCTAATACTAATTGAGTTCATCCATTAGTCTAAATACTATTTCAAACGTTTTACACAAATTATAATTCAATCAAACAACACATAGGATAGGTCCTACCTTATTCTTATTTTATAGTGCAGTTCAAAATATGTTAAATAACTTAAAGACTGAATTTCAATAGTCACAGTACAATAAGGAATGATACAAAAATGTAAAAAAAAAAGTAAATTTAGATTCAAGTTCTACTAGGATGACTACTACTGGAGTGATTTTAATTGGTTCATTTTCTCTCTAACTTGCAGGTTTCTCATCTGAAAAATAGCAAGAGTAAATTTGCAGTGTAAATCAAGTTAAATAATATAGTTATAATCTAAATGCTGTGAAAATCACTATATTCTTTAGATACTGAAATAAGTGCTGGAATTCCCATAATTATTATTGACAAATGCTTTTGTCTAAGTCAAATAAATTCATAACAGTAATTAATTAAGTTTCAAGAGTAATACAAAAAAGGAAAATAGAATGGAATATGTTCTTATATTGGAAGTTTATTTTCTTTCTGTATCACCATCCTCATGCCTTACAATACATTCATCTACTTTAGAGATGATAATGGAAAATCTCTCTCTCTCTCTCTCTCTCTCTCTCTCTCTCTCTCTCTCTCTCTCTCTCTCTCTCTGTCTTTCTCTCTGTCTCTATCTCTGTCTCTGTCTCTCTGTCTCTGTCTCTGTTTCTCTCTCACTCTTTCATAACTCTCACACATATCCTTAGACTTGTAGAGATACAGGATTTGAGTAAAATGAAAATTGAATACTCACCCAAATAAACTATAGGACATAAAATCTGTTTTCAAAAGCTAAATGAAACACCAATTGGTTAGTGATGTGCTATTTAGGAGACATCAGTGAGGAAAATGCACAGCCCCAAATGCATAATTTATGGCTCTTATTTAAAATGTACTTTAATTAAAAAACAAACTCAAAATTAACTATGGACTTCATAGGTTAAACTAGTGGCAATTGCATAAAGAGAAACAGACATGTTTGAATGATGGCTATGATTCATTGTTTTTATTCACACTTTGAATATTAGAGAATTCTGAACTGATAATAAAACAGTTTAAAAAAAGAAAAATCAAACATAAAAGCCTATGTAATTTATTTTTTGGCTCTTCAAATACCTTAGTAATAATCTTGCAAGGTATTTAAATCCTGTTCATAGATAAACACAATTTTCTACTCATTATAAAATGGACGCATTATTTCACACATGAGTTCTTCTGCATTTTAAAAATTCTTTACTGATATGCACATCTCTGAGCTAAGTCTAAATGAAGCTGTGACAAAAGATGGATACATGGCAATTTTTTTTCATTGATGTCAGAATCTTTACATTTGACTAGGTCTTTCTCTGAACTAGCTAGTTAATAGTGACTATGACTAACAAGTTTACATAAATAACTAGCTGTGAAGAATTATCTGATTTAACTAGAACCAAGCATGTGTAAACCCACGGACCAGTCACTCACAACGTCAGTGACAGTGGATAAGTGTGATTACCTATTTGTCTATGTTGGAAAAAGAACTCAAAGCACAAAATTGTCAGTGATCATTAGCACAATAAAAGCAGTCATAGTTGGATCTAATTCCTCAGGCACACTATTTTTTTATAATTTACTTGATCAAAGCAACATATTAAGTATCTCCTCGACAAATACTGAACGCAAATAATGACATAGAGACAAAATTATCAAAAACTCAGTGTGTAGCAGAGAAGATGTGTTTTGTGATAGGAATGTAATTGTCTCTGTAGAAAGATAGAAGGAAACATTCAATAATAAGTTTTGATAGCTCTGCTTAAATAATTTTATGTTTGCTTTTAACTCACTTTCACAATTTTTACAAGTCAGACCGCACTCTCCACTCAACTGTGGAGAATGTCCTGTCCATTGGCTAGATCTGGGTAGGGGTTTGAAGTTTACTGCAAGTATTGTCCTTGGCTGGTGCCATAGTTTGGGCAGGACCACAGGGCCCAGATCTGCCCATCATAATGTTCTTCTTGTAGGTTTAGAGGACCCTCTGGATCCTTCTATTTCCCCATTCTCCCATGCTTCTCTCACCTAGAGTCCCAATAGGATGTCCTCCCCTCTGTCTCACTTTCCTGGTGAGTGAAGACTTTCATGGAACATGCCCCTTGGGCTAGTGTCCAGTTATTAGTGAGTATATACCATTTGACTCTGCTTCTGGGTAAACTCACTCATTCTGATCATTTCTAATTCAATCCATTTGTCCACAAATCTCTGGAATTCCTGTTTTTAATAGCTGAGTAGTATTCCATAGTTTAAATATAGGGGACCATTTTTGAAAGAAGCAAAATGACCACAGTAATTCTGAAAAGGGGAAATTAAATTAGATTATACGCTTTTTTTATAGCTGCTTTCCAGTTTCAGGATTCATGTCAGAAAAAAAAATTAAGATCAGAACTCCTTATCCTATCAGCATCCTACCTCTTAAAAGCCTCTATAAGTAATTTTCCATAGACTAGAATTACTACACTCAACATAGAATGATAGATAACTGGGGAAGAAAAATGGTCAATTTCTTTTGCTCTCGTGTATTCTCCTTTCTCTGCTTAAGGAGAAAAACGAGGCCAGATTGTCCTCATTTTAAAATTTTAGCATTATGAAGTCAGTTTCATCAGTATCCACAAAATGTGTGTATTGTAGTGACACAGGTAAGGAAGGCAGGTGAGGAACTAGATCGAATCCCACTCCGCCACATCGGTACAAAGACAGACTAGACACAGCTTCGCCAGATGCACTGAAAGATAATGATGTAAGGTGCTTTGTGAGATTTTTGTTGTCTAATTTCCATTATTGTTTAACATGTCAGTGACATAAAGCCATTCTTGTTTTTATTATATTTTATTTATAGTTTGACAATTGCATTGTGTATACAGTGAGTCTTGGCCATAACTACTCCCAAATTCTTTCTTGCCCTCTTTGACACTCCTCAACAGGTCTCTCTTCCATTTACACGTTTTCTCTTTTTTTTCTCAACCCATGGAGGCCCCAGAAGTGCTGTTTCCTGGAAATTGATTGATCTTTTCCAGGTCTTACACAGGTAAACATGGCTTCTGTAAGTTCGTTTGTACAGCAACATCTCATCAGGAAAACAGCATTTTACAGTACTCATCTCCACTCTCAGATTGCTATATTCTTCAAACTTCTTCTTAAAGAATGTTTCCTAAGTCTTGTTTGACTTGTAGATTGATGTTGCTCTAAAGCTTGGCCAGAGAAATACCTTTCTGCTGTGAGTAGCAGTTGAAGCATGGACTCATAACCGATAAGAGTGCTGAGGATAAGTGATTGCTGAGTGCTTAGCTCAAAGCGGGACTTCTGTATGGACCCAAATGATAAAACAGCTTTCTTTGTGTTAAGTACTGTCTTTGGCACTCAGGCAGAATAACGCTGACAGTATGATTAGAGAGAATATGGTTGGTTTTATGATAATGAAGGCTACAATTATCTATACAAGTTGATTCAAGCAGGATAAACATTTTAAACTATGAATAGCAACATCAGCAAAGTTCTCAAAACTCATGCCACATAACAAAAGTGTGATGCAAATTTTCAGAATTACTATCTTGTTATTAAATTATATTTTCATTTTCTGAATGGTCTTCCTTATTTCCTTCAGATGTTTGAGTGTTTTGTTTTGCTCTTTTATCACCATTATAGCATATCATTGGACTGTATCAACCAATAAACTACTGAATAACACAGAGCATGTTATGAAAGCTTAGACGCTATAGCTCGGGATATTTTCCATCAGATCTTAATTAAGCCAATAAAAAGGTGATGAAGAAGAGTGTTTACAAAATACTGAGGCGGGCAATAATCCATACAAATAACAAGATCCAGCCAATACTCAACTCTCTGCCAGTAAAGAAATCAACACGTGAATAATACAAAGTTAACCTCTACACAATGTACATAAAGGTTACCCCAACAATGGTGTTTATTTCTGTCCTCTCTGAGCTTGTTGATTATATTAATAATTTACATTTCACTAAGTGTTACCCAAGTAGCTTTAGTCAGGATACATTACTTTGGGAGAACTGATATTTGAAGGAGGAGGCATACTGCAATGGTTTTACATGCTTATGGTTTTGTGGTGGGACCTGGGCATCAGGAGTTAGGTCACTGATGCTTCCTGTTGTTGTAGAGGGCTTGGGTTTAGCTTTACCATCCACACAGTAGTTCAGAACTACCTGTAAGTCCAGCTCCAGGGGAATCTAATGCCCTCTTGTGCTACCTTCAAGCTCCTTCATGCATATGGTACAAAAACATACTCATAAAATAAATAAACATTTGAAAATGAACACGAGAGCTGTAGCCATTGTGAACTCAATACTCCTTTCTAACCTATCTCAGTGTGAGGCTCTGTCAAGGACTGTAGGATCTCAGAGGCAACCTACTTGCAATCAGTCATTCACCTGCCATAATATCTTCAATGTAGAAATACAGGCTATCTACTTAGGAGAAACCCCAAGTTTGGGAGGCCTGACTTTTTATATAAACCTAACTAAATGCAGAAGGAAATAGTATCTTGATTATGGTGGAGAAAAATAAACAAGAGCTTGAGCTTTGTTGTCCTCCAACATTGTTTCCCAAACAAACATCCCGGAGAACCAATCAGGAATGAAGCACGGAAGAGCCTTTGGCTGCCACACAGACTGAGATACGTGAGAATGGCTTCTAAGGTGACCCTGACTCAAAGGATGATAAATGTTATCTGAAGGACATAGTTAAATGCGTGGTAACACAAACATGAGCCAGTTGAGCTGTGTGTGGAACCTGAAAACTCCATGGGAGAATTACTCCTCCCATCCTTCAGGTAGGAAGAGGATCCTTCCCACTCCAAGGCAACTACCAGACTTGGTCTTAAACTAATCACTGCTTCTCTCAGAAGAGAGACCTCAGCTGAGAACATGCCTTTACCAGATTGCCTCTAGGCAAGTCTCTTAGGTATTTTCTTTTTTTTTTTTTTAATTTTTTTATTAATTTATTCTTGTTACATCTCAATGTTTATCCCATCCCTTGTATCCTCCCATTCCTCCCTCTCTCCCATTTTCCCCTTACTCCCCTCCCCTATGACTGTTCCTGAGGAGGACTTCCTCCCCCTGTATATGCTCATAGGGTATCAAGTCTCTTCTTGGTAACCTGCTGTCCTTCCTCTGAGTGCCAGGTAGTTTCTTGACTAATTATTGATGTGGGAAGGCCCAGTGCACTGGACAAAATAATACAGGCAACTAATCCTGGTTGAGAGAAGGAGAATTAGCCTGTCCCAGAAATAAGCTCCCCTTATTGGTTGCCTTGTGCAGACTGGTCAGCCTTGTAACAATTTACATAGCAACAACAGAACCACTCAGCAAGCTGCATTTTGCATACACCTGTAAAGAGAAAAGAAAATGAGGCTATCAGCTTGCGAATTCGGAGTAAAGATGGGAAGGGTGTGAGGGAAGAGACATGAGATGAGCTAGAAGAAAGAAGGGAGGGGCATATGTTAAATTTTTTCTTAAATATTTGAGATTATAATATAATTATAATTACATCAGGCTGAGCAGGCCACAATGAGCCAGCCAGTAAGCCGTGCTTTGACATGTTCTCTGCTTCACTTCCTGCCTCCAGGTTCCTGCCTTGAATTCCTCCTATGACTTCCCTGCAGGATGAATTACAAGCTCTAAGCTGAAACTAACCCTTTCCTCTCCAAGTTGCTTTGGTTCATAGTAATGTATTGCAGAGAGAAAAAGCAAGCTAGAACACAGGCACACTTGTTGGTAGGGGTGGTATTTTTTCTGATCACAATTTTGGAAGAAAAAGGTCCAACTGGCATAGGGACCATTCTGACAAGAGCCTCAAGATACAGACTGAGCGTCTAGTCCAGGTTTATAGAAAAGTGGAATCTTATAAAAATCTCAAAGACCCTAGAAAATCTTCCTTAATCCCTAAGGCAGCAATCTTCCCACGACTAAGGGTGTGGCTTCACTAGGCCCCACCCCTTACTGCTTCTACACCACCTCCTATTGACACACAGTGGCCAAATTTCTAATTCATATAATTTGAGGGCACAGAAACTACCCAAAACCATAGCACTTACAGGATAAGTGTATAATGTTTGGCATTATTGCCACTCATATCAATAAATTTCAATATTACTAAATTAATTTTTATTACCAGACCCTCTCAATGGGTAGAATTTAAACACTTCATTAGCTGTCTTGTTTAAAATATCCATATGTGCAAGTATTGTATATGTACACATATGTACATTCTGATGTGTGTGTATGTAAATGTGTATTGCATGCATCAATGTAATATAAGTAAAATAGTTAAATTTGTAAAGAAGTGAATGGCTTCACAGTGCCTTTAGGCATGTAAGGGAATGACATTTGACTGGCTATGCCAAAGCCAAGAAACGTCAAGGCATAAAGAATTTGGTAGCCCTTTTTTGCTTGCAGCATAAAGTAGTCGTCTTCTAAAAGATTACCTAAGACTAGCCTCTGGGTGAAAATACATGTATGAGAGACTAAAGGATTGTCTAGGAAACGGCACTTTATAAAGCAAAGTAGATAGGTAGATTGGGAAAACTGCAAGTGGAAACGGAATGTGAGCCTAAGCATGACTCCATATTTCTCCCTAACTCCACAAGCAAAGGCATGACAGAGAAAGAATATGAGTTTCCACTGTACCACAGCAGAGTGAGAGAAAGCTGATCTTCGCTTCAGCACTCGTGGACCCACTGGTAGCATCATAGGCATCCTGCCCCACCTCAGGACAGCGATCTGGGCAAAATGGGTAAGTATGAGCAGGTGTCCGACCAAGTATGTGTTACTTAATTTAAGACTGATTAAACTTTTGGGTACACTTGCTTCAGGTTTCATTGTTCCCTGTTATTTTGTGTTCTTAAACACACTTCTCCTGTCATTTTGTCTGAAATTGGAAGTCTTTATCCCTTACATGAAATTGCATGCCATAAATAGTTTTAAAATACAAACTGCTATTTGGGACAAAGTTTAAACACTGTAGGTGTCTGTGATTTAAATTACCTGCAACAAAGGCAACTTCATTCAATCACCCAAAGTGAAAGAAATTGCTATTTCCTTTCAGGCTTTTGAAATCTCAACACTTTCACTAGCAGTAATGATTAAAATGGAAATTACTATTTAATTGAGTGGGGGGAGAGAAAATTTAAGGCAATTTTCTTGTATAAATCTTACCTTTGGGGTGTAAAATTTATTTATTGACCGAACAATTGATAGAGTTAACATGATTTGAATAAAGAATAAAAAATTAGAAAAGAAACTTGAATATAATCAAAAACAAAAATGAAGAAATAAAATGAACCCCATATCCAATGAAAAGAGCAAATGAGTTTTTTATGTAAATGAAAATTTTGTCTTACTCAATATGAATAGAGATTGACGTTAATTAAAAATTCACTAATTTAGTTTTTTGAATATTATTTACTTAAATCAAAATTTTGAATAATAAACTTAATTAGATATGGATTGGAGGGTGCCTTCTACTAAATTAGTCTCTATACTCGTAAAGTTATTCGTGTAATATATTTTGACCATATTACCTTCCCACACTCCTCTCAGACCCTTCCTATGGCACTACCCACCCAATTTCACATTCTCTATCTCTTTCTCTGACAGAAACAACAAACAAAAATGAAAATCAAAACCAAAAAATGAAAAATATTTTTAAAAGATATAAAAAAACAAAGCAAATACCCTACTACAAAAAAAAAAAAAGACTCACAAACAAAACAAAACAAAAATCATTGAGTCCATTTTGTGCTGGCCAACTATTCCTAGGAAGAAGGCCCACCTTGCAGTGTGATTGCTACATCCAAAAACATCATTGTGGAAAACAGATTTTCACTTTCCCAGCGGATATCAATTGCAAAGAGCAACTTAGCTAGGGGTGGGATTTTACTTCCACCGCCCCTTCTCAGGGCTGCGATTTTTTGATGTTTAAACATGCACAGGTCTTGCCCATGCTGTCAGAAATTCTGTAAGTTCTTGGGCGTATAGCTCTATCCTTCCTTGTGTCTGGAAGCCACTGTTTCCTTAGAGTCAAGCACCAGCTCTAGCTCTTACAGTCTTTCCTCCTCCTGATCCCTGAGCTTTGAGGAGAGAGGTTTGACAAAGACTTCCAGTACTTTGAAAGTGCTATTGCAGGCTGTTCAGGATAAATAAGTTATACAAGTTAATTGTTAGTTGATCAAATCGTGGCCATGTCAATTACTAGTCTATTTTTATCATAAGAATATACATCTTAGGTGCAATAGATAGATATGATTCTATAGAAAGATAAGGTAAAATAGGTAAGATCTTCAAAATCCTCACAGACACACAGAATATGGCATTTTAAAACATTTTTATTATTTTAAAGAATCACTGTCAATGAGACAATTGACTTCTGGCAACACCCAGCCTGAGTCAAAGAGGATGACGAACATCAAAGAACCTCCTTATAGAGATGGCTTCAAATGTGGCAAACCAGCCACTGGGCAAAATGTCCTTGTTTCTACCACATAAAGAAGTCTGCCAAATAAAGGGCAAGCTTGGATGCAGGCAGAGTCGATGGCCAGGCTCCGCCAAGACCGGGTAATCAAGTCCTCAATAGTCCCTGCCTCACAAATATGTTTGTCAGCTATATTGGGCTAGAAGGCTCAAGAAGTTGCTCCAACATTTTAGAGAGTTTTGGGTGACTGCTCAGGTAGCAAATTGTCTCTGTCACCTTCTCATTTGGCAAGCTGCTAACCTGCATTCCCGGCATACTCAGATAATCAAATTTATTCCTTCTCAAGTCTCTGATGGATTTGAAGACTAGATAGTTTAGTTATACAATTAAGCTTAGTTGTTTAGGGTTTAAGATGATTTTAGGTCTAGATAGATGTTTTAATTTGATAATGATGAGACATGATATATATTGCTTTTTATTTAGAATTTTAGATGCACCAAGATAAGAAAGATGTTTTCTTCAAGGTTGCCAAATACAAATAGCCAAAACACTAAGAATGTAACATTTATCTTTTTTCTTTTTTTTCTGAGACAGAATGTAACATTTATATAATTCCTGATTGTGCCATGGCTCTTCTTGCTATAGGAAGTTTATTCTTTATATGTGTAATAATATAAATGTATATGTAAAAATTAAAAAAATATTTAATGAAAAGAAGACATCCTATTTAGGACTGAGCACTCCAAAGGCTTCCACACTCTACACATTGTCCAGTTGTGTGATTCTGTGTTTATTACCATCTACTATAAGAAACTTCTCTGGTGAGTTTGAGTTAGGCACCTGTGTATGGGCATAACGGTATGGGATTAGAAGTCATTGCATTGCTATGTTCCTTCAGCAGAATAACAGCAGTAGGTTTCCTTAGGCCTATGACCTACTCTCCATTGAAAACTCAAGTGTTGGTCTGATGGGCCTACCTCCCTGTCACTGGGGCGTTTTCCTTTAAGCTTTTAATATTTATTTCTTTGTTCTGAACACTTCATGCTTCAATTATTATGTGTCATGGGAAGTTCCTTTCTAGTATTATATATTTGTTTTTTAGTATGTCTCTAGTAGTTTGATAGGCATCTCTTTCTTTTGATTGGAAAAATGTCCTTCCATTATTTTGTTTAAAATATTTTCTGTGCATTTGACAAGAGTTTCTTCTCCTTCCTCTATACCTAGTATTGTTGGTTTGATCCTTTGATAATTTCCCACTTGTCCTGTGTTTATGCCTGGATACCTATGCCTATACCTATACGTATACATACACATACGTGTCATACACATATTTAACATTTCCTTCATCTGAGATATGCATTTCTTTTACCTTGTCATCAAGACCTGAAAGTCTCTTTTTAATCTGTAGATGGGGCTGATATATGAGCCTTCTGTTTGACATTCTACATTTTTTATTTCCAGTTTTATTTCAGTTTCTGGGATTTTTTTTTAATTAATTTATTCTTGTTACATCTCAGTGTTTATCCCATCCCTTGTATCCTCCCATTCCTCCCCCCCCCACCATTTTCCCATTATTCCCCTCCCCTATGACTGTTCCTGAGGGGGATCACCTCCCCCTATATATTCTCATAGGGTATCAAGTCTCTTCTTGGCTACCTGCTATCCTTCCTCTGAGTGCCACCAGGTCTCCCCCTCCAGGGGACATGGTCAAATATGAGGCACCAGAGTACGTGAGAAAGTCATATCACACTCTCCACTCAACTGTGGAGAATATTCTGACCATTGCCTAGATCTGGGAAGGGGTTTAAAGTTTTTTTGTTTTTTTGTTTTTTGTTTTTGTTTTTGTTTTTTTTTTTCAGTGATTTTGGTGTTTTGTTAAATTCCACTTTAATATCTTAATTTTATTTTATTATTTTATTCAAGTTTTTGTGTTTTCAGTCTTTGTCAAGGCATTTATACATATCTTCTTAAAGGTCATGGTAAATGTTCATAATTGCTATTTTGAAGTCCTTGTCTTGTGTTTCAGTTAAATCACTTTTCTCAGGTTCTGTTAAGATAGGTTTGATGGCTTCTGGAGAAGGCATATTGTTTTGTCTTTCCATGTTGTGTTTTTGCACTGGGATATAAGCATCAGGAATTATAATGCTTGAAGTGTTTCTCACTTAGTTACCTAGTCACACCTTGTGTGGATATTGCTTTCTATGTGAACAGCCCTTCTTGTTCCTAGCAAATTTGTTGGCTGTGGGGTCCCTGAAAGAGAATAATTCACATGGAATGCAGATGGCTGGAAGGAAAGGCTCAAAGGAGGGTGGAGAAGAAATACAGGAACCCTGGGACCACATCAAAAAGATGCAGCCTTGGGGGATGAAGGTAAGCTGGGAGCCCTGGCTCTGCGGGAAGGCTGCAGCAGGACTGAGAGCGAGTCATAGAGTGATGAGTGGAAGACAGGATAGAAGATAAAATTCACCTACATGGGTGCCAGTAAAATGTAGCAACTATAGGTCCCTGGTAGAGAGAAGTTCTAAAAGTCAGTGGATATCACCAATGGGTGGAGATGGACTAGAAGGGAAGGCTGAGGGTAGCAGGAAAGAAGCAGTGGGGCTCTTAAACACAAACACTACAGTACAGAACACTATTAAACATACACACTATAGAACACTATTCTGCTCTAAAGGAAAATGGAATTTTCACCAACCCCAAAAAATATATTGAGTGATCCAGGGATCTAGACCACAAAAAGAAGTTTCACATCCCCTCTCATCAGAGGTTCCTAGTGTCAAATCATCAGATGTGAGTGTGTATTCTGGAAAGTAAAAAATGACCATTGCCAAGATAGAAGTGTGAGGACCAATATTTGGAAAAGGAGAGAGAGTAGCTCTAATCAGGGAGGTGGTATGAAATAATTACTGAAGAAAAAAGGAGGATAAATTAACAGTAAGAATATCTTAAAACATCATAAGTAATCCTGCTATTAACTATCTACTAAACACCACACTCACACACACACACACACACACACACACACACACACACACACACACACACGTCTGTTTAAACTACATATTTTAAATGAAAGCTTCTCATCTGGGTTCAAAGTGCTCTCTCCAAGACCCAAAGACCATGTAATAAAAACCCCAACACCAGACATGAGAATACATCTTTTCACTTGTTGGTCAGTGTTGGCCAAGAGACTCCCAAAACATACAACCTATTGTTATTTACATTGGTTGGCCACAGAGCCGAAAGGTAGACCCCTGTTGCTGAAGACATCATATAATCAGACACAGGGCCCAGAAGCTCAAGAGACAGAACTGATTTTAATGCCTCCTCCCTGAGGACTAGCTTTCACATTACCAAAAGATCCCACCCAAGCTTCCAAAGGAAGGAAACAACAAATAGTCCCACACAGCTATGAATCATAACAATCGGATGGCGTTATAAGACTAAGGGTGCAGTAGTGACATGCATCCCTTGGCAATACCAACAACTTTCTAACTGGACTTAAGAATAAGAAAGAGCTGGGTGGTGGTTGTGGACGCCTTAAACCCCAGCACTAGCACCTGGGAGGCCGAGGCAGGAGGATCTTTGTGATTTCGAGGCCTCTTCCATATCAGTATAAAGGCTAGAGAAATGTCTCTGGCTTTGAGGCCAAGGTTACTTATCATAGTGCAAATGCAGGATAGATGGTGTGAGAGGGGATGTGTGGACCTGCCCTGCTTTTCCTCCCACCATTTGGAGAGTACTTATCCTGCATACGTCACTCTATTGTACCTACTTCTTGGGCTAATTTTGGAAAGAATACAAATAGACTACATTTTTATTTCTATAACTTTGTTTGAAATGTGTGAAAACATTTTAGTGTATGGATGAGTCAAGGGATAAGTTCTTGTGAGTCACTGGGCAGGAAAGAACAGAAGTGGCATTTTGATATCAAGTAACTGACAGTTTTAATAAACATTTATAAAACAAGAGTATGTGTACCATAACACGTGGCAGGATGAAAAGGCAATTCAGACTTCTTCCTTCATTAAAAGTTTCTGAACATGAGAACTTAAGTGACTAGCTGGTAAGGCCTATCGCTAAGGCATTGTGGGTGGGAAGAAGACACAAGGGCTAAGTTACTCTTCATCAGCCATGCCTTACAGATGAAACATCTGCTTAGGGGCAAATTGTTGATTCAATGTAAGAGCAGCCTGTTTACATTTTGCAATCAGTGATTTTTATTAATTTATTCAGATTACAACTGAATTGTTATCTCATTATTTATATCCTCCCATTCCTCCCTCCCTCCCACTTTCACCCTATTCCCCTTTCCTAGGTCTATAACTGAGGGGGACCTCCTCCCCCACTATATGGTCATAGGCTATCAAGTCTCATCTTGGTAGCCTGCCTATTATTTCTGAGTGCCAACAGGCCTACCCACAGACCTCCCCACCAAGAGGAAGTGGTCAAAAATGGGGCACCAGAGTTCATGTCAGAATCAGTGCCCACTCTCCACACAACTGTGAAGAATGTCCTGTCCATTGGCTAGGTCAGAGTAGGGGTTCAATGTTTACTGCTTGTATTGTCCTTGGTTGGTGCAGTAGTTTGAGCAGACTTCCGTGGACCCAATCCACCCATTATGATGTTCTTCTTGTAGGTTTCTAAGACCCTCTGGATCTTTCTATTTCCCCCATTTTCCTATATTTCTCTTACATAGAGTCCCAATAGGATGTCCTCATATCTATCCTAATCTCCTGGTAAGTGAAGCCTTTTATGGGACATGCCTTTTGGTCAGTGTTCGTATGCTAATACTACTAAGAGAAGTGTGAGCAAACAAGAGTAGTCCTTTGCCTATTGTTGGTGTCAATATAGACAGAAAGAAATTACATGAATGACTCAGGGGAATACCAAAAACTTCTAGAAGCTTTAGCTGAAGGACCTTCAAATTGAGCTGCATACAGATGTTAATTTTGTTTTCTTGCCCAGTGTTAATTATATCTCCATTACCTGCTCCATCACAGATATAATTTAGCCAATCTGCCCATTAAAAAGTGGGCCAATATTTCTTCTATTACTAAATTAACTTCATTTTAAAACAGGAGAAGAGGTATTGAAATAAAGCACCTCCTAAATACCATTAACCAAGTTGTCCACACATTTTATAAAGATAGACACCTATTTATTTTATGCAAATTGCAAATATTTTCTACAGTAAGATTGTTTTACATCGTTACTTATGTTTAGAGTCTTGCTGAAAAAAAGAAGATGCCGCACATACACATATACTCTTCTCTGTTGTCCTGGACCACACAGAGCCATGTTTACATGCTACTCAAGACTAAGCTGAGGTTTTTGCCATACTCATGTAAAAGCCTACAGTCAGCTTTGCATGCATGCGTGTGTGTGTGTGCAGGTGTGTGCAGGTGCATGTGTGCGTGCATGTGTGTGTGTGTGTGTGTGTGTGCGTGTGTGTGTGTGTGTGTGTGTGTGTGTGTGCATAAGCAATAAACTTTTGAGGTTGTTTTCTTAACTCTTATCTCACATATATGTCAGAAATGTGTGTTTGGGGGGGATTTACTTTTCCAGATCTGGACTTTGTAATTCATTTTTAAAAAATCTTTGTCTAATCTCATATCTACCATTGAGCATCCGCATGTCAACTGCATTTTCATACGAGTGCATTTGTCCTGTAGATTGCTACTGGCAAGAGGTGTGATAGCTCTAGATTATACTATATAAGCAAATTCATGCAGAGCTATTGGTCTTAAATTTCCTTTACTTAGTTCAGTGTCTTTTCTCAGACCCTAGCAAAGATGTACAGCTCTCTATGTTTCCTTTCCTCTGCTCTTCTTGGCCATGCAGTTCCATGTTTATATGTAATATCTCATCACTTAAGTTACAGTTTGTTTAGATTTTTTCCATACTTATAAAAAAAAGTCTACAGTCAATTTTCTTTCTGTCTCTGTCTCTGACTCTGTTTCTCTCTCTCTGTCTGTGTATACACACATACACACACACACACACCAAAGAGAGAGACAGAGAAGGGGAGGAGAGCAAGAGTGGAGAAAGATTTATTTATTTATTTATTTATTTATTTATTTATTTATTTATTTTGCCAATGATGTGTTCCTATTTGACCTGGTTTCACTTGCTACAATTAGCCCAAAAACAGTCAGAGACGAGGACACCAGTTGATAGTTACCATTCATTTAGAGTAATTACTCACTCCAAAGAGAGAAATGCATTTCAGAACGAAAGAATAATAAAATGGGCTCCAGTGACATAGAGAGTCCATAGAGATTCTCTCCTGTTTGTAACCATTACTACAGGATTTCCTATGTGATATTTCAAACTTTAGTCTAGAAAGTTAGTGGAAAGAAACAAATGTAGGTGTTTTGTCAAATCACTTAGTTCTTGATTAAGATCTTCTACACCATGCAGGTGATAGATCATCACAGCCTACGTTTATAGTTATATCCCTCACTAAAATCTAATCCATTATTAGAGCCTAAATGTTCTTAAATAGAGATCTCACTGTACCCTCTTTCTGTCATGGGTATTAAAGTTTCATTGGTAAGAAGCCAACATGCAAATGCCATTAATAACTGTAAATAAGTTCATTAAGTTTTATAGGCTTTGGTACAGTTGATATGCATTTGTGATGCTTTTATTCATTTTCAAGAATTTATAATTAAATTTTAAAAAATCAAACTTAATTTACCAAAAGCTGTTGACTATATAATATACATATCAATTATAAAAATAACAATGCTATGGGATGCACATGAAAAAAAAAAAAAAGAAGCCAGCATGAAGACAAAAATCAAATTCAACATGAAAAGTAAGTACAAATCAAAATGAAAAGAAAAACCCTCCATCAGGAGAGGGTACTGGGAAAACTCTAAGAGAAGAAAAGAAAGAGAATAAACTACTTATGTTAAACCTTTCTCTTTATCATTTGAAGTCACTGCTATATGCTGCTGAGTCTGTGCTGTGTCGGTAGCACAGATGGACAGGGTCATGACTCTCCACAATGTCAGAATTTATTGAATGACAATAAATTTAGAAGGTGTGTCAGTTTCAGTGACATTTATTTTCCAGACAATCCTGCTTCTTTGGGAATCTGAGTGAGGCTAGTCCAGGTTTTTTTTTATTTCAATCTTAATTACTATTATTAACTCATATAGCAAAACAGAGGAAATGTATCTATCTGTACATAGGTATGTGTGGGTTACAGAATGGATACCAAAGGTTACATGATACAGAAGTTTCAGAAGTAGATCTACAGAGGCAGCTAGAAGCTGTACTGATAAGGAAGCCAAACAAACCTCAAGGAAGATGCCAGTGCTGTAGGTTCAAGCTACTGTGGCTCAGAGTTGACTACGTATATAGAGAACAGGGTCTAGCCCAGAGATAACATAAGAAATTGGATGAATGGAAGTCTAGTCATGCACAGAAAACAGTAAGTGTTTTCTTTGCTGTTGCCAAGGACATTGCTTGTATTTTCTGAGACTATCCCAGGCATAGCCCTCTTATCTATTTCTAACTCCCTTTTCACTCTCAAAAGAATTCTAATAGACTGCAAATATTATCATTAACTTTTGAAAGGCTATTTATTCTAAGGGGAGAATGACAGACGATGGCATAGAAGGGCTTAAAGTGGCATATTCTTCACACACACATGAAGAGAATATCATAGATAAAGGAAAATTCATAACAGCATCTCTGAAGACATCAAATGTCACGCTAAGATATTGGAAAGCTTCTAGGAAGGAAAGTTAAAGATTATTGTTCTGAGGAAAACTTGGTTTCACTGCAGTCTGCCCTTCTGCTCAGAGGTTATCTTCACTCCTAAGGGAGTTTATATGTTTGATTACAGTAAACACCTCTTATATTCTATTCTGACATTTCTAGTTCTTCATCCTATGTTCATAAAAACTTTAAAAAATATTGCAATTACTTTTCAAAGTGGAATGTTGATGTGTCATATTGCACACACAGAGTCAGAAGATAAGTTACAAGAATTGCTATGAGAAGGCACTATGACGACGGCAACTCTTAGAAAAGAAAGCACTTAACAGGAGTGGCTTGCTTAAGTTTTATAGAGTTTTTCCATGATCACCATGGTGTAAAACAGACAAGCATGGCACCGGAGCAGAAGCTTAGAGACATACATCTTAATATGAAGGCAGAAAGCAAAGGGTGATGGGAGAAGGGGCGAGAGGAGAAAAGGAAAAGGAGGAAAAAAAGAGGAGGGAGAAACTGAGCCTAGTATGGCCTTTTGAAACCTCAGAGCCCATTCCCAGTGACACACCACCTTGAAAAAGGACATATGTACTCAAACAAGAACACACCTCCTGGACTAAGGGGTATCCAAGATGGCGGCGAGCAGTGTGGACCATGTTTGGAGGCTCCAGTGAACAATTCAGGGAATTGCACAGATTTCTGAGCCAGGAACACAAAGGTCCCCACACCACAGCAGCAGGAGTGCTCCACGGTTCGGAGGGACCAGGGTGCAGAGGACCTGCATGCCACTGCACATGAGAGGAGCGTGGATTTTCTTGGATCAGAGCAGCAGCAGCAGAGACAGCAGCAACAGCGGTGGCACCAGCGGCACCAGCGGCAGCAGTGGCAGTGGCTGAGGTTTGCAGCTCTGAGCCTTCCGGGGGAGGCGATTAATGTGGTGCCCAGTGGGAGTTACTGCGGGAGAGGGGACTCTGGACGGGATTTGGGTCGCGTGGTGCCTTGTGACCCAAACTGGACTCGGCGGACAGTTCAGCCCCAGTCCCGGGTTCAGCTCAGTGCATAGTGCCGTGGAGACACTGTCTCAGCACAGCAAGCAATTCTGCCCTAGGCACTAGCTCAACTCAGCCACAGCTCCCCTGCTGTGACACAGGCTAGGCGGAGCACTCAATTCCACCCTAGGCACCAGCTCAGCACAGCCGCAGTTCTCCAGCTGTGACGCAGGCTGGGCGGAGCACTCAGCTCCACCAGAGGCACTAGCTCACATCAACGAGCAGTTCTGCCCAAGACACTAGCACAGCTCAGCGGGAAGTTCTAGGGCGCTAACACAGTTTAAGGCCAGCACGCAGATTTAGCCCAGAGGCCCTAGCTGGACTTGCTGGGCAGATTGGGCCCAGAGACTCTAGTTGAGCTGTGTGCACAGGCTTGGCGGCTCTAAGACTCTGGCTGGACTATCCACGCAATATAGGCCCGGAGTCCCGGGCTGAATTCAGCGTGCAGTGTGAGTCCAGAGTCCCTGGCTGAGCTCGGTGCACAATTCCGCACCAGAGACTCGGGTGGAGCTCGGCTTGCAGTTTGGGGTCTGAGTCCCTAACTGTGCTGGCAGACAGATTAAGCCCAGAGACTCTAGCAGAGCTTTTGGCACAGTCCCAGCTCTAAGACTCTGGTTGGGCACAGTGTGTAGTTTGAATCCAGAATTCCTGGCTGAGCTTGGGGGACAGTTCAGGCTCTGAGTCAATAACTGACCACAGCACACACTTTGGGCCAAAAGCCCCTAGCTGAGCTTGGGGCACAGTCCCAGCCCCTCAAAATTCTGGGTGGACCCTGTGTGCACTTTGTGCCCAGAATCCCTAGCTGAGCTCGGCAGACAGTTCAGGCCCTGAGAATCTAGCTGAGCTCGGCGTGTGGTTCGGGCCCAGTGTTCCTGCCTGGACTTGGCAGGGAACCCAGAAGGCTGTGGATACCTTGGCCTGACCCAACTCTCATTCAGAGACCCAGAACGATTACAGGACCCACAGCACAGGGGAGCTGAGGATCACTGGCTGTGAGAGACCAAAACGACAGGGCTAACCTCCTGCCATCCACACCAGTGAAGTATCAGAGCTTCCAGCCTACGGAAATTGTGAGAAAACAAGTGAATCTATCATTAGACTCCCTCCATCCAACTCTGGAAGCTGCCCAACAAAAACAAAGGCACCAAGATGTCTAAAAGACAGCATAAAAGCATACGCAAAAACCCCCAAAACAACATGGTGTCTCCAGTTTCCAGCTATCCCAAAGAAAACAACCCAGAGAACTCAAATACAACGGAAATACAAGAAAATTACCTCAAATCCTTAGTAATGAGGATATTAATGGAGGAAACAAATAAAATTTGTAATCAAATGCAGGAGAACGCAGCCAACTGGTGAGAGACATAAAAAAAGCACATAGAGTGGAACTGGAAAAATTTCAGGAATATACAAACAATCAGATGAAAGAAATAAAAAAGTCAGTTCAAGATCTGAAAATGAAAATGGATTCAATGATAAACACACAGACAGAAGAAAAACGAGAAGGTGAGACCTCAGAGAAGAAGGCGAGCAACACAGAGGTGAGTTTTTCTAACAGAATCCAAGAGATGGAAGAACGAATCTCAGGTCTAGAAGATACTATCACAGATCTTGAAGCAACCATTAAGGAAAATGCAAAATCTATAAAACTCCTGACACAAAACATCCAAGAAATTAAGGACACCATGAAAAGAAGAAATGTGAGGATAATAGGCATTGAAGAAAGAGAAGATATCAGTCTCTAAGGCGCAGAAACTATTCTCAACAAAATCATAGAAGAAAATTTCCCCAATCTAAAGAAAGGGATGCCTATAAACATACAAGCGGCCTACAGAACACCAAATAGAATTGACCAGAAAAGAAAAACTGCCCGTCACATAATAATCAAAACACAAAACATACAGAACAAAGAAAAAATATTAAAAGCTGCAAAGGAAAAGGGCCAAATAACATTTCATGGAAAACCTATCAGAATTATACCCGACTTCTCAGCAGAGACCATAAAAGCCAGAAGGGCCTGGACAGAGATCCTGCAAACCCTAAGAGACCACAGATGCCAGGCTAGACTACTTTACCCAGCAAAACTATCAATAACCATTGATGGAGAAAACAAAATATTCCATGACAAAACATATTCAAACAGTACCTATCCACAAATCCAGCTTTACAGAAGGTACTAGAAGGAAAACTCCATCCCAAAGGGTCAAGCTACAACCAAAACTACTCAGGAAATAGATAACTATCCGATGGCAAAAACACAACTACACAAACGCTCGACTGGAAACAACATCAAAATTAAGACTCTAAACATGAACAGTCACTGGTCATTAATATCTCTCAACATCAATGATCTCAATTCTCAAATAAAAAGACACAGACTAACTGAATGGGTGCATAAACAAGATCCAACATTCTTCTGCATTCAAGAAACACATCTCACCCATAATGAAATGCATTACCTCAGGGTGAAAGGTTGGAAAAAAATATTCCAAGCAAATGGTCACAAGAAACAAGCAGGCGTAGCCATTTTAGTATCAAACAAAATAGACTTTCAACCAAAATTAATCAAAAGGGATGAGGAAGGACACTTCATACTCATCAAAGGTAAAGTCAACCAAGATGACATCACAATTCTGAACATCTATGCTCCCAATACAAGGGCACCCACATTTGTAAAAGACCTGCTAAAAAAGCTTAAACCACACATCGATCCCCACACAATAATAGTGGGGACTTCAACACCCCACTCTCACTGAAGGATAAGTCATTGAAACAGAAACTAAACCAAGAAATAACATCATTAACCAATGCCATGGGTCAAATGGATCTAACAAATATCTATAGAACCTTTCACCCAAACAAGAAAGAATATACCTTCTTCTCTGCACCCCATGGAACCTTCTCCAAAATTGATCACATCGAAGGTCACAAAGCAAGCCTCAACAGATACAGGAGGATTGAAATAATACCTTGTATCCTATCAGATCACAATGCTCTTAAGCTGCAATTCACAACAACAGAAATAACAAAAAGCCTACACCTATGTGGAAACTAAACAACTCTCTTCTAAATGACACCTGGAGCAGGGAAGAATTAAAGAAAGAAATCAAGGAGTTTCTGAAATTCAATGAAAATGAAGGAACAACATACCCAAATTTGTGGGATACATTGAAAGCAGTGCTAAGAGGAAAATTCATGGCACTAAGTGCCTTTAAAAAGAAATTGGAAGCATCGCACATAAGCATCTTAACTACACAACTGGAAGCCCTAGGAAAAAAAAGAAGCAAAATCACCCAAAAGGAGTAGACATCTGGAAATAATCAAACTCAGAGGTGAAATTAACAAATTAGAAACTAAGAAAACAGTCCAAAGAATCAACAAAACCAAGAGCTGGTTCTTTGAGAAAATCAACAAGATAGACAGACCATTAGCCAAACTAACTAAAAAGCAGAGAGACAGTATTGAAATCAACAAAATCAGAAACGAAAAGGGAAACATAACAACAGACACTGAAGAAATACAAAGAATCATAAGATCCTACTAAACAGAGAATTCTCAACAGAGGAATATCAAATGGCTGAGAAACACTTAAATATATGCTCAACCTCCTTAGTCATCAGGGAAATGCAAATCAAAACAACTCTGAGATTCCATCTTAATCCATCAGAATGGCTAAGATCAAAAACTCAAGTGAGACCACATGCTGGCGAGGATGTGGGGAGAGAGGAACACTCCTTCATTGCTGGTGGGAATGCAAACTAGTACAGCCACTTTGGAAATCTATCTGGTGCTATCTCAGAAAACTGGGAATAGGGCTTCCTCAAGACCCAGCTATTCCACTCCTTGGAATATACCCAGAAGATGCTCCAGCACACAACAAGAAAATTTGCTCAACCATGTTCATAGCAGCCTTATTCATAATAGCCAGATCATGGAAACAGCCTAAGTGTCCCTCAATAGAAGAATGGATAAAGAAACTGTGGTACATATACACTATGGAATACTACTCAGCTATTAAAAACAAGGAATTCCCGAAAGTTGTGGATAAATGGATTGAGCTAGAAATTATCATAATGAGTGAGTTAACCCAGAAGCAGAAAGACTTAAATGGTATATACTCACTTATATCTGCATACTAGCCCAAGGGGAATGTCCCACGAAAGCCTTCATTTACCAGGAAACTGGGACAGAGGGGAGGACATCCTATTGGGACTCTAGATGAGAGAAGCATGGGAGAATAGCAAAGTAGAAGGATACAGAGGGTCCTAGAAACCTACAAGAAGAACATTATGATAGGCAGATTTGGGCCCAGGGGTCCCGCTCAAACTAAGGTACCAGCCAAGGATAATACAGGCAGTAAACTTTAAACCCCTACCCAGATCTAGCCAATGGTCAGAACATTCTCCACAGTTGAGTGGAGAGTGTGATATGACTTTCTCACGTACTCGGGTGCCTCATATTTGACCATGTCCCCTGGAGGGGGAGACCTGGTGGCACTCAGAGGAAGGATAGCAAGTTACCAAGAAGAGACTTGATACCCTATGAGCATATACAGGGGGAGGTAATCCCCCTCAGAAACAGTCATAGGGGAGGGGAAAAGGGGAGGGAGGGAAGAATGGGAGGACACAAGGGATGGGATAACCATTGAGATGTAACAAGAATAAATTAAAAAAAAAAAAAAAAGAACACACCTCCTAATTCCTCCCAAACACTTCCACTAAGATGTGGATAAATATTCAACTAGGCCACTAGGATTCATTCTCATTCAAACCACTACACCACTTAAGCCATCTCCACAGCCCTCTGTCTAAATAATTAATGTCATGGTTCCCTAAGGATTGATGATGGCGCCCAATTGACTACCTCTACAGGCCCATACCATCAGCTGCATACTTATACTTACACTGACATCTGCTGCATTCGTATAGCTCCTTTACAATGCCCCATAATCATGCACCGATATTTGACTTTAATATTTGAAAACTAACAACAAAGCTGTTGATCTCACTCCATCATCACTGACATTTCACTAATTTTTTAAACAGAAACTCATGATGCATCTTTCGTATTTCCTCTTCTCTCTCTTGACCCTGATAATTAAATCCTTAAGTATCTTCAATAAGATATGTACCCCAAAATAACCTGATATCTATTAAGTGTTTACTGTTCCATTTTATACACGTAATCTGGTCATCTTGTCCAGAAATTTACAGAAGTCTTCTTACTTATCTACCTGCTTCTATTCTTAGAACTTCAATTTCCTCTTCAGACATGGGCCACGGCCATCTTGAATGACCAACCATTTCACTTAAACAATGACAACTGAATAAAAGACCATAGTGTCCTCTTTGAGATTTCCTTTGACTCAGGCCTTACTTATTAGTCTAAATGAATCTCACACTTTGTTTCTTGGGCATCACTGTTCATCTCTTTTCATCTTCCTTAGAGATACCACGATTTTCCTTGCTGTTTTGTGTGGGTTTGCTTTTTGTTGAAATAGTCTGCCTTCCATTGCAATGGATAGCTCTTGTCTCTGCCTTTAGGTTTGGGATTTTTTTTTTTTTTAACTTTTCATAGACGACTTCACTGGGCTCTATCTCATTGTTTTATTTCAATAATATGACACAGTTAATAAATTTTTCATGAACTCTCCATTGTAGTAATTTACTTAATTTACTGTCTACTCATATATAAACTTCAGGCTAGCAGTGACTGTTTCTGTATTTTTAAATCTTGTGATCTCAAAGCCTGTAGCCTTTTAGGCACTGAGTAAATATCTGGCCAATGGTAGATTGATACAATAGTGAAGCAATTAATATTTTAAAAGTACAAAGAAAGAAAACAGAAGGCTTCTAGTGTGTCAGTGAGAAAATGTTGTCTGATATGCAGAACCCTGGATGCTGAAAGTCGTTTCTTCTCTACGCAGTCCTTCTCACAGATATTTGAAGAAGAAAAAGAAATGTGAAGCGATGCTGTTTCTCTGTGGACTGCAAAATATCCCCTGAAGGAGCACTCAAGGGGCCCATGAACTAGTTTGCATTAGACAACAAAACTTTATGGCCCCACTTTTAACTTTGCAGTGCTCACTTCACTAAATTAAAGTACATATTTGGACTTTATTTGATGGGCATCCTTACCATTTACATGCTAAATCCCACTCTGCCTAGCCGAGTATCCAATTAAAATTCATGGGGGAAGTTCACACCTTGGTATCTGCCTACATAACTATCTATTTATATAGCAAAAGCTGTCAACATGACAAGAAGAGCTATATTTTTTCTTTGTTCAGGAAGTGCACTCACAACATTAACAACAAAAATCAGAGAAAACTCAATCCACATTCTTCTTCTTATCCCAAAATGAGACCAGTTTTAAATTATGTCAGTGGGGCTAGAGAGATGGCTTAGCAGACAACAGCACTGGCTGACCTTGTAAAGGAGGGCTTGGTTCTCAACACCCACATGACAGCTCATATCTATCAGCAACTCTAGTTTCGTGAGATCCAATGCCTTCTCCTGGCCTTTCTGATCACTGGACATGCAAGTGTATGTAGGTAAACACCCATAAACATAAAATAAAATATATAAAACTTTTACATCTGGGCTGACCATAGTCCCCTCAAGAGCCCTAAACCGTCCAACAAAAACCCCAACACTAGATAGGAGAAGCCTTCTTTTAAGTTATCAGGATTCTCCAAGAGGGCCTCCAAACATTGTTGGCTATTGCTTTTGTCCCCTTCCCCCCACCCCTACATACACACATATACACACCAGAGGTGGAAGGTAAGTCCCTCTTGCTGAAGACACCATGCATTTCAAACAAAGGTCTAAGGGGCCTCTGAGCTGGTACTGATTTAAAAGACTCCTCCTTGAGTACTAGCATTCATGGTACCAGAAGGCACCATGCAAATTTACAAAGGAGGGAAGCGACAAACAGCTATGATGCCTATGATTACAACAATGACCAGAATAGCATGGTTATCCTAGGAGTACAATGGTGGCACAAATACCTTGAAGGTAACCAACTCTCAAATTGAACTTAAGACTCACTGACCAAGACAGAATGCATGCCTTTTCCTGGAAACCTAGATAATTACACAGTTCTAGTTACTTCATGGGTTATTGGAGGAGGGCATACAATCACTACTTTATTAAGCCAACATAATCCCTAAGTACATTATAAATAGCTGTCCTTTTGCCAACAGATCAGTGTAGTCTTAACTCCTCATGAAAAGAACAAGCAAACAAAAACTTTCCTTTGCAACAGATGTAGACAATTACAGAAAACTATAACCAATCAAAACCAAGAGTTCTGTGGTCCAGTCCAAATGAACACATCTACAGCCCAGCTTTCAACACCCCTAAAGATCAGGGGTCATTACGGAAGAGTGAGTTGAAGGATGGTAAGAGCCAGAGGATCAGGAGGTTTGCTAAGAGATTGTGTCTCCTAGGACTATCAGAACAACACCCATAAATTCTCACCAATGTGACTGCCCAAAAACATGAGCTGAACAAGGACAACACAAATAGGCATGACAATGGGCCAAGAGGTCTTAAACATGCACAAAGAACTATAGGCAACTAAGAAATGTTTAGAGGAATTGAACTAGTCTTTTCCATGGAAGAGCACACCAACTGGTTATCCAGTATCAACTGGTTTGCCCGAAAACATACACACAAGTAACATTATACAGACTGAGGAGGTTACATTTAGTAATATATGTACATGCCTATACAAGCTGACCCTGAAATCACAATCCTCCTGCCTCATTCTCCTCAGGGATACCTGCAAGCAAATCTTGCTATTTCTTAGCCTATAGCTTTAAACCTTATAGTTTTTGTACTTGTGTGCTTTTGATACGAATAGACATATACATATATGTGTGCACATATACATATATGCATATAACAAAAATTAATAAAAATAGACCGTGAATTTGAAAGACAGCAAGGAAAAGTATATGGAATGGTTTGGAGAGAAGAAATAGAAATTATGTGATATATTACAATATCAAAAATTAAAAGGCAGGTGTATCTCTGTAAGTTTGAGGCCAGCCTGATCTACAAAGCAAGTACAGGGCAGACAAGGCTACACAGAGAAACTCTGTCTTGCAAAAAAAAAAAAATTAAAAGAAAAATTTACATATGTATCTTTTTATATATTTTCCAAAAATTGCTTTCCTGTATTACTACATATGTTACTAGATTTATTTTTATTTCATTTTGGCTGTCTTGGAATTTAAAATTTAGCATGTATGTGTATACCCAGGTCACATACATGTGGGCCAATTTGCTTTGCTAAGCATTTAGAGGTCAGAAGGCAACTTTTCGGAGCCAGTTCTCTCCTATTTTTGTTCAGGTTCCAGGGACCAAGTTTGCACTCTAAGCACCTTACTCAGGGAGCCCTATCACCAGGGCCATTTTGTTTCCTGATACTTCTTCATAAAAAGCACAAGCTGACCCTGAAATCACAATCCTCCTGCCTCACTCTCCTCAAGGATACCTGCAAACAAATCTTGCTATTTCTTCGCCTATAGCTTTAAACCTTACAGTTTTTGTACTTGTGTGCTTTTGATAAGAATAGACATTTAGGCATCTAAAATTCAACCCTTTTAACCGTAAATGTGGATTCAGATTTTCATAGAGTTATATATATACTTTTGTCCATATATAACTCTAAGAAAATCTGCCATCAAATTCTTTAACTCCTTGAACTTAGCATATATAGTATAATTATGAATAAATAAGTTAGCAGATTAGTAGTGGCTTCCATTATCCTTTTATATTATATATAGTTACTCACATTCTTGACAAAGAACTGGATAAAAAAGGAATCCTGCTCCTCAGGTAGCAGTGGTGTTCCAGAAAATTCTAAAATATATAGGACAAATGTATGCTTGCTGTACTTTGAAGTAAGTGGCTTTTCCTGGACTCCAGAATAGGCCACAGCTCCTTTGTCATCCGCAATACTTGGCTCTGCCCTCCATGAGGTCTTTGCTCTTTTATTATTTGGACATCTACTTCTGAAAGAAGTGTGAGAAAGCAGACGATCTGGGGTTATGAAAACCAATCTTTCGACATCTCAGGTACATGCACATCTGTTTTGTAGTAGATGTAGTAGTTTCAGTTTGGGCTTGAAAGGTTTTACTAACACATCCCTCAAACAATGTTGTACCAAACACAGCTCTCCGTGAATCTGTTTCTAGTTAATTCTATGTGACAAAATTTATACTTAAAGTTGCTTTAAAGGAATGTCTCGGTCTATAGACTTAACTGATGGGAGCTTGTGCTTTTGAGCTTTTGTGATATCACATCCTTAAGTAGAAACTCTCTGTTTCAGCTGAAAGAAGATGAATTATCTTTTTAAAACCATGTTCCGACATTAACAAAAGGTTTCTTGTAAATTGTTTTTTTTTTTTTTTCAGCTGAAGCTGTCATAATGACTACACTTTGTATTTGCTGAGAAACAGTTTTATTTACAACACTGCAATTTCTGAATAATTTACAGTCCCTTTAAACTTCTGTTTGCAATTCGTTTTCCCACCACACTTATTCCTTTCCTATGTACCTTTACAAATTCAGTTAGTAGCCATGGACTCACACCCTGTAATCACCATCATAGCACATGGACCTCACTCATAAGACCACTCATTGACTTTGTGTCTTCCAAGTCAACAACAGCCCTGATTCAACTTACTCTGTTACTTCCTAAAACAGAATACAGCTTATTCATTCCCAAGTAAAATCCCTGCTAGTTCAACACTTTCTCCTAAAGCCAGTGCCCCATACATCTTGTTTTCTTTTAGTGTCTTTAAAAAAAATCTAAATGTAGGCAACTCATTACCAAGCTATCTGTGTATTAGTCCTCCACTATTACAAGAACAAGTCTGCAAGCCCCCTGGCTTGCAGCAGCACATGTTAGCTTAATATTCCTATCAGTCAGAAATAGTGGAGTAGTTTCCCTAGATTCTCTGTAATGAGGCCTCTTACGAAGTTTAAATCAAAGTGTGGGTTAGGGTTAATATCTCACCTTGAGGTTCAATCGAGAAAAAAAAAAAGTCCTCTTTCCTTCTTACTAGACTAATGACTCCAGTCATTCCTAATAGATCTAGGAGCCATAAACACCACTGTGCATTACATTATAGACACAAGTCATAAGCTTTGTCTAGACTTGGAACAAAATCACACAAATAGGTGAACACTGGGAGGTAAGATTCATAGTAGGCACCTCTCTTTTTTTATTTTTGGTTTGCAAATGCCAACATCTAAAGATGGCACTTATGGTCCCAGAGTCTCTTAACTCTTAGAGATCAGCTCAGGTCATCAGTTCCCAATAATTTATGTTTGTGTTAGAATTAAAATAAAACATGTTTCTAGATGGTTACAGTGTCCAAATGTAGAGGCTTGCAAACTTTTTTTTCCAGAAGCTCACACTGTATTTATGCAATTGCAACAACCTCTACCTCAGATGAGTTTTGCTTTCTTCATACAGTGTGGTTCTGGAAAAGGCATCAGTCTCAAGTCTATTTCTTTGATCCCCTCAACACACTCTGTCTGACGGTATGAGTAAAATTCTGTTCTTGTTGTGTAAATCCTGTGTGAAATGCCCTATTCTGGTGGGAGTTTTCTAATTTCCTGATATAGATTGACACTTCTTTCTATGGGCCCATGTCCAAACAGTCTTGGAAGGCATTTAAGAGATGTGTAACAACCAAATAAGATTATTTGGATAGTAAAACTTGAGCTCCAGGTGCAGGAAACATTTCCCAGGGGATTTTGACTCAAAGCCAGTTCAAGGGGCAATGGAGTAGTATTTATGCATTAATTAGGATACCTTATCAAAGTTTCATCTCTTATAACAGTTAATTTGGATTTTTAAAAAAAAACTTTTATTACATCGATTTATTTAAATTTATGAACTTATGTGGACCAAACATCACAGAACACATGTGGAGCTCAAAGGACAACTTGTATGAGTCAATTCTCTCTTCTACCACATGGGTCTTGGGACTATACCTCAGGTGGTCAGACTTACTGGCAAGTACCTTTACCCACTGACCCACCTTGGCAGCCTGCGACTAGTTAATTTCCTGACACAATATCACCATAGCACTCTGTTCCCTTTTATATGAAGTTAAATTGTATTATTTCTAGATTTTACTTGTATGAATATTGATTCTAACATTGTGTATCAAAAAAAAAACATGTTTGACTAAGTTCTGAGCCAAACTGCATAGTTTACCAGCTCTGTAACTTTTCTAAAGCAATTTCATCCCCTAATGCCTCTGTTGTTTCAGCTGTGAAATAGGAGTAATAATATCACTGAAACAATAGGGGTAAAATAGTAAAATCTCATTAAGTTATGTCACGTAGAGCATTTAAAATAGTGTCTAAAGAGTAGTAATCAGTGCACACATGTTTGTTTAAGCAAAACCTAAATGTAAACCAGGGAATAACAAACATTTACTTAACTGTTAAGAAGTGAAGGGCAAAAATCCATGTTGTCTGAGGTCATTGGATATATAATTAGAGAATTTTTAAAAATTGTGATGAAAAGGTTATTGCATGGGACTCTTTGGGAGACTTGAAATAACTGATTAATTTTGCTGAGAGAGAACATGGAAAGACTTTGTGAAAAGATGATGTCTAAGTTGTTTAGAAGGACATTATCCCTTACAGAAAGTTGTATTCTAGCACAGAAATGAGATGGTCACACAGTGAAAAGAAACAGCCTGCGAGAAATCATTTGCTGAAGGAACAGAGAGGTTTTCTGCAGATGATACTGGCCTGTAAAAATAGTGAACTATAATATCAAAGTTAGAAATGGAATCAATGTTCCCTTTTCTCCACACCCATGCAACATGTGCTGTCACTTGAGATTTTGATCTTAGCCATTCTGAGCAGTGTAAGATGGAATCTGAGAGTCATTTTGATTTGCATTTCCCTGAAGACTAGGGGTATTGAGCATTTCTTTAAGCACTTCTTTTTTAAAAAATATTTTTATTATGTTTCTTTTTTAACATATACATTTATATTATTACACATGAGTAAAATAAGCAATAAAATAGTCAGAAATTATATAAATGTTACATTCATAGTGATTTGGCTATTTGTATTTGGCAAACATGAAATGAACATCTTTCCTATCTTGTTGGGTCTAAATTTCTGAATGGAGATTAATAGCTATAATATCTCATCTCTATTAACTTAAAACATCTTAACCCCTAACCTACTAAGTCTAATTGAAAGACAAAACTATCTGGTCTTCAAACCCATCAAAGACTTGAGAAGGAATAGAATTGATTACCTAAGTATACAAGGGGTGCAAGTTAGCATCTTCCCAAATGAGAAGATGACAGAGACATTTTGCTACCTGAGCAGTCACCCAAAACTCTCTATAACATTGGAGCATCATCTTCAACCTTCTGGCCAGGAACTATTGAGGACTTGCTTACCTTGTCTTGGCAGAGCATGGCTGTCAATTCTGCCTGCATCCAAGCTTGCCCATCTTAGGCAGAATTCTGTCTGTGGCAGAAACAAGGACATTTTGCCCAGTGGCTTGTTTGCCACATTTGAAGCCAACTCCATAAGGAGGTTCTTTGATGCTCATTTTCTTCTTTGAGGCAGGCTGGGTGTTAATTTGTCTTGTTGTCAAAGAATCTTTAGAATAATAAAACCATCTTTAAATGCCATATTCTGTAGGTCTCTGATTCTTTTTAATACCTTTCTTAACTATTTTATCTTTTATATCTATAGAATCATATCTATCTGTTAGACCTAGAACATATATATTCTTGTGATAAAATTAGACTAGTTTTTGACATGAGCATGATTTGCATCAATATACAAAATTCAATATCATTGATTTAAAATATAACCTTAAAAGTCATCTGAGAGGCCTCTGTTGAGAATTCTTTGTTTAGTTCTGTACCCCATTTTAATTAGATATTTTTGTTTGCTGGTGTCTAATGTTTTTAGTTCTTTATATATGTTGGATATTAGCCACTTGTGAGATGTAGATTTGGTGAAGAGCTTTTCCCAAGCTGAGGCTGCTTTTTTGTTATATTGACTGTGTCCTTTTCCTTACAGAAGCTTTTCAGTTTTAAGAAGTCTCATTTATTAATTGTTGATATTAGAGCCTGAGTTGTTGGTGTTCTGTTCATGAAGTTGTCTCTTGTGTTAATGAGTTCAGGGCTCTTCCCCACAGTCTCTTCTAATAGATTTAGTGTATCTGGGCTATGTTGAGGTCTTTGATCCACTTGGAATAGAGATTTGTGAGGCTGATAAATATGGATCTATTTGCATTTTTCTACATGTAGACTAGTGGCCAACACCTGACACTATTAAGCATACTCTGCTATACTTACAGACAGGAGCCTAACAAAGTTGTACTCTGAGAGGCTCCACATAACAGCAGATATAAACAGATGCTGAGACTCACAACTAAACATAGGGTGATACATAAGTAGTCTTATGGAAAAGTGCAGGGTGAGGAGAAAAGGACCTGAAGGTGACAGGAGCTCCATAAAAAAATCAACAGAGCCAACTAACCAGGGACTAGAGGGGCTTTCTGAGACTGAAGCACCAACAGAGGACCATGCATGGACTGGACCTAGGCCCGCTACACAGATGTAGCCAATGGTCAGCTCAGTCTTCATGTGGGTCTTCTAGTAAGAGGAGCAGGGTCTGTCCCTGACATTGACTCTGTTGCTAGATTTTTTTTATCGCTTCCACCTAGTGGGACTGCCTTGCCAGGCCACAGAGGAAGATGAGATGTTCAGTCCTGATGCAACTTGATGAGCTGGGATGGATGGGAAGGGGAGCTCCCCTTATCTGAGGAATGGGGGAGGTGGTATGAAAGGAGAGGGAGGGAGGATAGGACTGGGAGGAGAGGATGGATGGGAATGCTAAGTGAATTAATTAACTAATTAATTAATTAAGGAAGGAAGGAAAGAAGGAACAAAACATAATCAATGGCCATTACCAAAAAATTTCGAATTTTGTGCTTTAACATTTCTCACCCTCAGATCATATTGGTTTAAACAATTCAGTTATGGAAAGAAGGCTTAATTATACCTACGATCAAGAACCCACCCAAGCTATCTGTGGATGATCATATAACCTGTGCCCTGCACAATGTTAGGTCTATTAAATAAAAACACTCAGACAGACCTTCTGCCCTCTTGTCACAGGATTCCATCACCTTTCAAATCACCATGTAGTTCTCATGTTGGATGATGGTTGCTGAATCTACAGTCTAGACAGCTGGAGGGAGTAAAAATCACGTGCGGTACAAATGATATCATCTGATGCTATGAATTTTGTTCAAATGGATGCCTTTCTGCCCCCAAGATATGTTAGGTTTAACTACAAGAGGGTTCAAAGACTCAGACCATAGCTTACCAGAACATGAAAACAAGAGAATGTATTCTGCTGGAAGCTAGTATCTGTTGCCACATTCTCTCTCTCTCTCTCTCTCTCTCTCTCTCTCTCTCTCTCTCTCTCTCTCTCTCTCTCTCTCTCTCCCATTTGCAAGAAGCCTGCCTACCACATTTCAAGCTCTGTGTGCTCCCTCCAACATATTTTGTGAGACTCCTGGCCATATTCATCTTTTTCTCTCTACTCATTCCTTGCTGTATACACACCAGCCAGGCTAAGCTTTTCTGCCTCCTGGGGGTGCTTTATTCTCCCTTGATTCAGAGCTTTTCCTTGCACTTCTTTCTGCTTCAGACCCTATTCTTCCTTCTCTTTCCTTTACCGAGCTAACCTCTGCTCTCTCATCAAGTGTTAAATATCATACCTTCAGGAGGGTCTTAAGATCATCCTGGCTGTGTCAGTTGTTTGTGTTGTATTCAATAGGACAGTGTACTCAGCATCCTTTAATTTTATCCCACACTTGTTTTCTGCCTTAGATTGCAAGCTTCCTCACAGAATGATCCTGCCTCCCCTCCCCCCTTACACAATGGCTAAATAGAGGTACAGGTTCATGAAGTGTTTGTTTACTCCAAGGTATGAGAGACTGTAAGAACTTCTGCATATTCTAGATCTCTTTAGCAACAATAATTGGTCATATCTATGCCTCTGCAGAAGCTACTTCAAAAATTTTATTTGTTGATTTTATGAAAACATTTCAAAAACACAATAGTCAGTTATAGAAATGGAAGGGAGCTTGTATGTGATCATACTCTAGACACACATAAACTCTAGCTTCGAATGATAGACATCAAACAATCAGGTCTTCAATTCCAGGACATCATGGCTATTTGAGTACAATTATAATAATACCCTCTTGTTCTTGTAATGAAAACTTGACCTTCAGGACATCTTACTGTTTTTCTTTAATTAATTTATTCTTGTTACATCTCAATGGTTATCCCATCCCTTGTATCCTCCCATTCTTCCCTCCCTCCCATTTTCCCCTTATTCTCCTCCCCTATGACTGTGACTGAGGGGGATTTTCTCCCCCTATATATGCTCAGAGGGTATCAAGTCTCTTCTCGGTAACCTGCTGTCCTTCCTCTGAGTGCCACCAGGTCTCCCCCTCCAGGGGATATGGTCAAATGTGAGGCCCCAGAGTATGTGAGAAAGTCATATCACACTCTCCACTCAACTGTGGAGAATGTTCTGACCATTGGCTAGATCTGGGTAGGGATTTAAAGTTTACTGCCTGTATTATCCTTGGCTGGTGCCTTAGTTTGAGCGGGACCCCTGGGCCCAAATCTGCCTATCAAATGTCTACTTGGTAGGTTTCTAGGACCCTCTGGATCCTTCTATTTTGCTATTCTCCCATGCTTCTCTCATCTAGAGTCCCAATAGGATGTCCTCCCCTCTGTCCCAGTTTCCTGGTAAGTGAAGGCTTTCATGGGACATGCCCCTTGGGCTAGTATGCAGATATAAGTGAGTATATACCATTTAAGTCTTTCTGCTTCTGGGTTAACTCACTCATTATGATCATTTCTAGCTCAATCCATTTATACCCAGAAGATGCTCCAGCACACAACTAGAAAATTTGATCAACCATGTTCATAGCAGCCTTATTCATAATAGCCAGAACATGGAAACAGCCTAAGTGTCCATCAGTAGAAGAATGGATAAAGAAAACCGTGGTACATATACACTATGGAATACTACATCTTACTGTTTTAAAATTTAGCACAACTGCCTAAAAGTATTGTCTGTCTATTCTTTCCCAGTATTTAAGACAATGTGTATGTTTATTTTCCTGTTCTTCAAATACTCATTGTCTCTCAGCTAGATCAGATATTTCTTTTCAATACATTGGAATAATAATATATCAAATTGGATAAAATGCTTGCTAGCTTTAGAATTGCCATATGTGGGTCAGATAAGCCTGAATTCATTATTTCATGGGGAGAGAATTAAATTACTTGAATATCCAAGAATGAAGTTATTAAGTGGATTATTCATTAGTTGAAACTTTTGGTATTACTGACATGCCTAATATATGTTGCCAAAATAAGAACAAATAAAAATTTTTCTTTTCATTAAAACTATGGTAATAAAGTAGTGTCAATTATAGTCTATTGCTAGATTTTAAATTCTGTCTTTAATAATTCACTGAATTTGGTTTTGTTATGTCTTCCTATTTTCAATGTAATCAAAACAGCCTAGCTCATGTAATTTTCCCCTGTAGGGAAATCTGCTCTAAAACTCTATACCACTTCTTAGAGTTTACAAAACATCCTTTATATCTTCATTGCCACAGATGTTGGCTTTGTTGTAATGCAATTAAACATGAAACAACTAAATGATGCATAAAGAACATCAATGTCAGATTGTGCTCTTAGACTCATTAGAGACAGCACAATGATTTGCCCAAGAGAGTATATTTTTGACTTATTTGTGCTTTCCACTTATTTCCTATCTCATTTTAGAAGCAAGTAGCATAATGCCATATCCACGCCAGTGACCGTGTTTCCAGAAACTAAAAGAAAAGAATCTAATCAGTGACAAGTGACGCTCAAACTCATTTGCGAAGTTTAGGAGAATCGATCTTAAAACCGATGGCACACCAAGCACCGAGAACTACTCAGGTGGGAAAGGAAAGCACACAATTAGGCTTGACTCTGCTTGGCCTGTACTCTGGAGAATGCAGAGATGTAGTCACTGGTCTTGAACACCTAGGAGTGTTACAAAGGTAAACAAATTATTATCATTCTATTCAAGGCTATGTCAAGCAAAGAGGAAACTGCAAAAGGAAAATTAGCACAAAACACTCAGGGCTTTGGAAAATGTGGTTTCCAGTTAGTTGGCAATTTCCCCTCTGGGAGACCCATTTAGGTTCTATCAAGATGAGAAACAAAAGGATCCAAGTAGATTTGCATCTTAAGTTCCACTGAGATGGAATCCTGGTTTCCCGATGACTTGCTGAGCCCCATTGCTTCAGCTAGCTAGCGCATCCTTCCAAAGGTTAATGTACCAGATCGCTCTTTGTAAGTGACTATTAAAGCATGCTTTAACAATCCTTTAAATAATCATTTTTATTCATGGTTTGATGGATTGTTTTCATGTTGAATGCATGTAATTTTCTAAGTCCAATTCCTGAATTATACAGTACAAATTAGACAAATTTTGAAAATAATATTGATAGTGTTTATGGCATCTGGAATTAAAGTGCAGGGGCTATGATGCATAAATAACAAACTGCTAGTATTTGTAACTATTATGTCAGATGGTATTTTATGACAATGACAAAGACAACTAGAACTACATCAAGGAATCTTGATCCTTCAGAGGTTTACTTATCTTCCTTTCTGTCCCAAGAGTTAGATGTAAAGTACTTAGGATATAAACAGTGCCATTGCATTACATGGTACTTAACAACCACTTGGTTCTGTGGATCCTTTAGATACCTATTTTATCCTCTTGTTTTTTTCATTGATTAATTTATATTATTTTGAATTCCATCTTGAATTATTGACTTATGATCTGGTGACGCTTTGGCTTATCGCTTGAATAATGAATGTGTCTCTGGGGTTAGTTTTCTTTTGAGAGTTATAGAGAGAAAAATATATTGATTCAGAAGAGGGAAACTGTAAAGTAATAGCTTTAATTTTCAACAGGTTAGGGTAGGAAATAGTATATAAATAGAGAGGTTGAGAGTTTAGAGATGGAAAATAATGAAATTAATCCTTAGTTAACAGGAAAGGCAACAGACCATATATAAACAGAGGCAGGTAGGTGCTGACTGTGCTTCTGAGAACTCACAGGAACTTCTAATCCTTTCTTCTCAATAGAATAAGGAAGCTCATCAATCAATGTTAAAGTGTTGCAGCAGGAAGAAGAAGGAGGAGGAGGAGGAGGAGGAGGAGGAGGAGGAGGAGGAGGAGGAGGAGGAGGAGAAGAAGAAGAAGAAGAAGAAGAAGAGAAGAAGAAGAAGAAGAAGAAGAAGAAGAAGAAGAAGAAGAATCAGGTTTGTAGAGGACATGTTAGAAACTATAAATAAGCCAAGTAGTGCTCATCAGTAATCTCAACACTAAGAGGAAATAAGCAGAGGGTGCAAGAGTTCACTCCCAAGAAAAATCTAGGACCATAATGAAGCTCAGCAGCAGAGTACTTGCATAGCATCGCAAGGCTGTAGGAGCAAAGGAAATGAAAGAAGTCTAACAAACATCAAAGCAAGTTTTTTAAAGTGAATGTATCACAAAGTACTGACAGTCTTGTGTATAATTTTGTTGATGAAAGTAAGAGTTCTCATATCAAAGGAATAAAAGCGGTGGGTTGTTGTGGAGCCATATATGCATGACTTTGACCCTGGGACACACGCTTAGTTCTCTCCAAACACCATGTTCTAACAGGGTTGTGTACCAGAACACAAAAAGCACTATAACAATAAAAGTCATAAAGTAACACACCAAAGGCTTTGGTGAATACACAGGCTATGCAGATTGTAGGGAAATGGGCATTAGATGCTATCTGACAGTGTTCTTCGTCCTTTGGTTCATGGAAACTAGAGGTCTCACACATTCCAAAAGGTTTCTGTCACAGTATGTTAGATATGACATAGAAGCTGACAAGGAATGCCTACTTGTGGCACTAAAGATAGCCAAGATGAAATGTGACTAATTCTTGTACCTGAGCATTCTAACTTCTGTCACTCAACTTCTACTGAGACAGTGTTTGAAGACATTGGTTCCTCCAAGAATTCTCATCCACATTTTTCAGCCCCATTCAACTTGTTTTGATTAGGCATTTTGCGTTGGCCTTTCCCAAAATCTGATTGGCTTGTTTTTTGCCAGGAAGCTAGAAAAAAAGAAGAGTGAATTGCAAGCCACTACATAACTCAAGCTATTTCTAGCACTGATTTAATCTCTCCTTCTTTCTAGAACTCAGTGGGGGAAAGAAATAATTTAATTTATCTTTTTTTCATAGCATTCTGCATCTTCCAATGGTTGTTGGTTAAAGGAATGCAAGAAACAACCTGTCTACTCTTCCATAGTTTGTTACTGCTGCGTTATCATCTTCATTATTCTACCATACCATTATCTTTGTCCCACTGGTAAATAGAAGACTGTGACATCTCTGGCCATCATAACTACATGTCAAAAAAAAAAAAAAAAAAAAAAGAAGAAGAAGAAGAAGAGAAGAAGAAGAAGAAGAAGAAGAAGAAGATTCATAGGAGGAATGTATTCCAAATTCTCAAACAAACATTGGCTTCTGTCCTGAGATCATTGGTGATTACCTGGTTCCTCAATTGCTTTCATCTTCAAGGGAGGTCAGAAAAGAACTGTTAACTCAAAAATTACGCAGGTTCAAATTTTTAATTAAGTACAAGGTAACAAATTATCTTGCCAAGATAAAAAAATACCAGGAGAAGCCACACAATGTCTTGGTCATGGATCCAAACCCATAATGGAAGCCCAATTGCTCACAATACAGTGTGACTGAGACACAGACTGCCCACGCAGACAGTGTGCTCCATCTCAGAAGGAAAACAGTGGTATGATGGGGATCAGGGTTTGTGTAGAGGCTTCTGGTACATCTGCCAACCCCCCCTCCTCCTACAAAATGTGCCGGGGGGGGGGGATGAAGAGATTGAGGGAATGGCCCATCAGTGACTGGCCCTATCCGAGACCCATCCCATAGGAGGCAGCTAACCCCTGACAGTATTACTTACACTCTGGAGAACATTTTTTTTATGTTATAGAGGAGTTCATTAAATGATCATGGGAAGAGAAGGAAATGGTGGAGGGATACCCCAGAGAGAGAGAGACAGAGACAGAGACAGAGGGAGAGAGACAGAGAGACAGACACAGAGAGAGACACAGAGAGACAGAGAGGCAGAGACAGAGGAAGTGGAAGAAGAAGAGATGAGTGTAAGACAGTGAAGGTCAACTCTTAATGTCTACTTTATCTTGCTGATTCTGTCTTACATGCCTGTCTGGTAAGTTGTTTTGTCTCGACTGGGCATGCAAAAAATTACAGAATCTAAATGGTGTTATCTTTCATGAAAGATAGTTTTCCATTGCTTAGAAAGTTATCAAAGCAAAAACATAGGATCAAATTTCTACAGTTTCACATTTGAATTTTTGCCTCTTGGAAGCTAAGTTATTTGAGGATTATGTAATTTAGTTTTTCTATGTCTACATGGATAGCAAGTGATGATTTTCTTTAGCTGTTTATAGACTGTTTTAGCTCTCTAATCTGGATGAGATATTGAGAAACTTAGCTACTCAGTTGCTGGTACTCAGGACCTTTGCTACCTTGCTCTTATTTGGAATGAGGAAAGCCTCAGCAGGACAAGCAGTACCACATGAAGTTGTACATCATTTTTTTTTTTTTGTCATTTTGCTTAAGGTATTCACCTTGTAGAAACCCTTTCTGCCTTCAGGAGCCTTAGAATGATGGAAAGTCTGCACATGCTCTGATACCTTCACATGGGAAAGTATAGAACATGAAGACAAAGTATAGAATATGAAAACAGACAAAGTATAGTCGATAATGCATAGACGAATAAGAAAATATGCTCTGCTCACACATGAGAAGATGAATTGTACTCCTGCATAAGAAATGCTGTACTGAAACATGAGAAGGCACACTGTACTCATGAATGAGAAGGCACACTGTACTCATGAATAAAAAGATATATTATAGCCAAGCATGAGAGAAACACTATACTTATGAATGAGAAGATACACTGTACTCATGCATGAGAGAAAAACACTGTATGCATACCTGAGAAGAAAGGCTGTACTTATGAATGAGAAGATACATTGTACTCATAAATGATGAAACGGCTGTACACATGCATGAGAAGATAGATACACTGAACTCATGAATGAGACGATATACACTGTATTATGCATGAGAAGACTCAGTATTTCAACAACTGTTAGCCATTAGTTTAAGTAAATAGCAGAGAAAATTCTAGCTATCCACAGAATTTATGAAGTGTTCATTTTTTATGATAGAATGACACAGCAATAACTTTCTAAAACAAGCTCTCACTTTGTATCTCTAGCTGTCTTAAAATTGAGCAAGTAAATTATACTGGCTTTAAACTCACAGAGATCTTTCACTTGAGTGCTAGGATTAATGGCATGTGCCCTGTGCCTGCCATAACAAGTCAATTTTAAAGAAAAAAATATATATGTTCTCCCTAAATAGCAGGATACATCATAAATCCACAATAATTAAATCAATATTGTATTTTTACTATAGGAAATAGTTGAATAAACTGAATATTATCCAGGCATGATGACACATGACTATTATTTCAGTACCTCAGAAGTAGTACTTCAAGAACAAAGAGTTGAAAGCTATTCTCGACTACGTAGAAAGATGGCGATTAGGCTGGGATATATGATACACCCAGCCAAAGTAGATCCGTAAATTAATAAACAAATAAATAAAACAATACACCCATTTTATAGGTACTGATGATTGAGAAAGGTACATTATTTGTCAATAAGACTGCCCATAGAACCAATTAATCAGGACTCATAGGATCTCCCTGAGACTGCAGTGGCAATCACTGAGCCTGTGTGGTTATGAGCTATGTCTTCTGCATATATATATTATGCTATTAAACTTGGTGTTTTATGGGACTCCTAACAGTGGAGTTGTGGGGGTGCCTTACTCTTTTGCCTGCTCTTGGGACCCTCCTCCTCCTACTGGGTTGCCTCATCCAACCTTGATATGAGGGTTGGTGCCTCATCTTATTGTAACTTGTTTTGCCATGTTCAATTGATCCCCTTGGGAAGCCTTCTCTTTTCTGAAGGGAAATGGAGGAGGAGTGGATCTTGTGGAAAGGGGAGATAGAGGGGTGAGAGGAGTGGAGGGAGGGGAAACTTTGTTTGAGACATAACATATGAGAAAATAATAAATAAATAAGATGTTAATTACTGAATCAAAATGAAATATGGTAAAATCAAACAAAAGTTTTGCAAAACACAAGAAAAAAATGATGATTCCAGAAAAATGAAAGACATGAAGAGAAAAAGCAAATGTTAAATACTTCTGAAGTACATTTATGAGTGTATATGATCTACAAGTAGAGATTAAATTAATAAACAATTGATCAAAGGATTGATGCTTCTAACTGTGTTAGCATTAAATTGTTTTTACGCCACAAGTTCAGTTCCAGCCTAGGATAGTTGATGAGTTCCAAACAAGTCTGGGCTATGGAGTGATACATTGTCTCAAACAGAACAACAAAATAAGTGTTTTTTAATTAGGAAGAAATCAGTTTTAAAATATCAACTCCAAACTTACCGTGATTTTTTTTTATCATATATAATCAACAAAATCTTAATTGCAGAATAGGTGAAAGAAGAAAAACAGTGATATAAACAGCTAATTTCCAGATATCAAAAACTGGGGTTCAATAAATACTTGAAAGATGCTTACATTCATTATTGAAGATGTGAGTTTAAGGACTGGGGTTTGGTTCAGTGTTACAGAATGTTTGTCTACCATGTGTAAGGGAATAAAACCCTAGATATTATCTAATACACTGACAAAATAAAAATTAAAAAGGAAATAAAATAGAAATTAAAATACAATACCCACTGGGATTGTAACATTTTAAAATTATGTTAGATGACAAATAGTTTATGTGTGTAAATAAAAACACACATATACACATACAAATACAGCTATATACATATATGCTTATATATCCACATATATACATAGATGTTTTATGTTACTTAATAGATTTGAAAATATATATAAATTCAATGGCAACTCTAGAATATCTATAGAAGTCAAATATAAATTAAAAATCCTATATATCAATTATATGTATAGTTATTTGTAATTTACCTATAATTGTATACATGGAAATTTTCTCAACGTTTCATATAAAATATATGCAGATAACCTAGGACCTTAGGTGTGGTAGACAAGCACTCTATTACCAAACTACACACATAACCCTTGTAATTATTTCTCATCATCTTCAAGGATATATTTAATTTTATGACTTTTCTAATAAAGAGACTGAAAGTAAAAGCATGAAATGGCGTGCATGTACTGAGTATGTGTGTAGTTTGGAGTCCGTTGCACTATTCTCAGTATTGTACCATCTGTTTAAATTCTTTCATGCACAAAAGGTATAGATGAGACGTGATAGACTGTGCTCAGATGGAGGAGGAGGACTCTACAGGTCAGAGATATAAGAGAGAGGATGAGGGTGGAAGAGGGAGGGAAGGTAGGAACAGGAAGATGAAAGTGAGGGGATTACAACTGAGATGTAATGTAAGTAAATTATAATAAAAATATATTAAATAAATAAATAAAATTCATCCCTCCCCCCCCAAATAAAGTCATCAATTGCAGATCACAGTGAAGGAAGTGAACAGGCATTGTGAACCTTGATTAGTCACAGAGAAGCAGGCAAAATCAATCAGGCTTGGATATGTGTGCCTATGTTACTAGATATAATTTTTAAAGTAAATTCATACCTTACATTTTAGAAAATGTAATTTGGATACCTTATAATTAGATTCTAATAGCCAGAACTATTTTAACATAGAGTATACAACTTTGCTGCACTATGACAATTCTTCCCTTTTGATATTATGCATCATGCAATTAAAATAGAAATCCGACCGGGCTTGGTAAAGGAAGGCAGTCCAATAGCTGTTCTAAATATATGACTTGATGGGCACTTTGGTCGTAAGGAAATAGTGCCTTATCCACAACACCCACAGTGTTGATTTCTCCTTACTCTCCCTCTAAAGGAAGAGGAGGAGGAAAAGGAAGAGGAGGAGGGGGAAAAGAAAGAAGGAGGAGGAGGAGAAGTAACAAAGCTTAGCTGCCCTTATTTCAATGCAGAGGTTGATAGGTCTACATTAATTTGCATGGCTAATATAGAATCTAATCAATGTCTGTCAAACAATATATGTCAACTTATTAACATAGAAACCAAGAAATTAATTACCATAGTCTAATTCTGGAAATGGCCTTTAACTAATATGGTCAATACCCTCCATTTATGATAGAACTAATTGCTAGAAAACTGATTAATGAGAAACTCCAGCAGGTAGTAATGAGATTCACTGTAAAAGACAATTAAATACTATGAAACCTATGTTGGTACCTAGAGAAAAATCCCGATAAGCCACCAAAAAGTACAGATGTTCTTAAAATTTACCGTTTATTGAGATGACCCTGTACTCTGGATTCTAAGTCATAATTAAGGAAGCATTCCATGGTGTTGACTGGGCTGTGCGTATTATTCCATAGGCACATAATTACTATCATGTGTTTGGATGCGTGTAATGAAAGGGTTGATGCCAATTAATCCACAATTCACCTGCAAATTTTTCCAGCAGCTTCAAAAAACGAACGTTCTTTGGAGATAGGCCATCTTTGGACATCACTGACTAAGAAGCATCGTTTGCTGTCAGACTTGGCAGGTGATTTGCATTAGTCAATTTGATTGTTAGGAAAGTAATTAAACCTACATGTGACCCAGCAGGTAAGTTGATGAAAACAGTAATGACTATCAGAAGCAGAGCATTTTATTCACTCATTAATACAATTTTAGGAATATCACTAAATAATAAGCATGACCAAGGTTAGCAAAGAAATTGCCTAGAATCCCCACCTCTCCAAGTTGAGAGTCTAAAATCCAGGGAAATGCAAGCAGGGGATTTGCCTGTCCTTGGGCTTTGGTTTGTATAAAAAGCACATGCTGGTGTTAGGGGATGTAAATGCTGTAAATTGGTTGACAATGTGGATGGGACTGACGGAATATATGAAGCACCTCAATCCCACCCCACATATTGATCTCCGCTTACACCAAGCACACAACGCCTTGTACACAGGACACAAAGGTCATTACAAGAAGAGATGCTCTCGAGACCAGCTTCTCAGAGAAAAACTACACTCGTGGTAAGCACTGCTCAAGGTCTATCGCCAGATTTATGATGGCAGTGAGTGGAAATGTTGCCAATCCAGAGCCAAGTTACCTTGGGATAGGCTTGGTGGCCTTTATTGCCATTTATTTCCATCTGTATCTGACGGAGCATGCCTGCACCTGGCACTACGACTTTTCAGGATGTATTAAGAAACTTCTAGTTTTGACCACCCATAAGGCTGAAAATGCCAGCAGAGAGCAACTGAACCCCATGCTGCCACCCATTGACCTGTTGTATCCACCAATGTGGTTGAAAGGGTCTTTATTTGTGACTTTATTGTCTTCCATGGTTATAAGACTTCATGCAACTGCTACCATCTTAGAACACTGTATCTGAGCAAACCGAGTCATGTTCTCAGGCTGTGGTAACTCATATTTGATTACAAATTAAACTACGTCTTGTTCACTTTGAGGTGAGAGTTGCATTTTTGAACTGACAAAGGGACCAGTGAAAGATATGGGAGGACCTTGGACTTGTTCAGTAAGGTCCTCTAAGTGTCTCTATACAGCAGCTTAGGAATGGATGGTCAACACAGTGGGTGTGTCACCTATACATAAAACATGACTGATGCTACATCTCTGAATAATGTCCCAAATGAACACATTAAAGAATGAGGAAGATGCCTCTGTGCTGTAGCATCTTGGTCTTGCATCACTGTTTCAGACATGACAAAACAAATGTCTCCTCCCAGTGTAAAGTCACTTCCCTTTCAACCATACATTTATGATCAGAAATCTAAACCATTGTTTTTGTTTATTTTGGTCTGGTTTGCTGTTTGGAGCCAGGGTCTCATGTAGCCTAGGTTGGCCTCAAACTTGCCACATAATGAAAACTGGCTTTGACCTTCATCCTTCTAGTTTCATCTCCCATAAGTAGAAACATAACTTGATTCAGGCATACCCTCTGTCACTGTACAATGGTCCTCTGATTCCCTGTTCCAAACCAGTGAGAGTTTAAAAAGCATTGACTAAAGGATAATGCTTCAGGAGGAGGTACAGACATGGTCAAGGCACATACATTACAGATAGAGAATCTGCATAGGCTCTGCTTCTTTCCTTTATACCTCCACAGCAGTTAAAAAAAAAAAAAAAAGATAATGAGGATGAGTCCGATCAGGAAATCCTTGCTCTAAGTTTCTCAGAATTAGTATATTAAACAATAACAAGCAAACAAAAAAAAAATGGTAAAGAAAGGGCTGTCTAATTTTATTTATTTATTTATTTAGGTGTCACATAAATACAGTAACAAGAGTTCAGTCACAGAGGCATTCAAGAAACCTCTGGCTTATTATAGTAACAAAGCACTCCTGGATTAATGTTTAAGTGCTGACAAATAAGCAATAGCTCAAAAGGCAAGCAGGAGTATCCAAGTTGAATCCTGAGATCCTACGTAACAAAAGCTAGGCATCATGGCATGAGTTTGTAATCCCAAAACTGGGAGAGCAGAGGCAACAACATCCCTGGGGCTGCCAGCCTATCCTTGGTGTGTTCTAAGACAATGAGAGACCCAAAACTTCACAAAAAGGTAGGTGAGGTTTAATGAAGAACACTAGAGGTTGCCTTCTGACTTCTGCAAACATGCACATACCTAAACACACATGTGCATCCACGTGCAAACAAGCATACACAATAAAAGAGGAAAGCATAAATGAGAGACAGAGTTCATGAAATAGCACAAGAATTTTAAAATAAAGAAACTTCAGAAGTAATTCACTCACTGGAAACATACTTATTAGAAGCCCTCTGTGTCTCAGGCACTGACCTAGGCACTTAGGAGATACCTGTAAACAAAAGGAGACGGTGAGCCCTGCATCAGTCGGCTTAGGTAGAGAAAGTAAGTAAGGGAGGCACAGAAATGTAGAGATAGAGAGTAGATAGATAGATAGATAGACAGATAGATAGATAGATAGATAGATAGATATGATGATACAGAGATACACAGAGAGATAATAGAGAGATGGAGAAAGATAAAAATAGAGATGGAGATAGATAAAGAAACAGACAGAACAGAGATGAGGCAGGAGTTAAATAAAAGACTGTGATGACCGTTCATGATAAGTTCAGTCTACATGTGCACAGGAGATTAGAAAACTCTTGACAACACCCTGAACAGTGAGGCTTTCACCCTTCAGAGAACCAGTGACTTTAAAATACTGCACTAGTCTGACCTACATAATGAAATAGAATCTTTCCTGGAGTCTGTTTTTAAAGTATTTATCCAATTTATGGCCCTTTGGGGGAGGATAAATGAATTGAAATTTAGAAAGCACATGTTTTATTTACAGCCACTTGAGACTAGCACAATGTATCATGGTGCCACTGTGTGCACATGGAAGTGTATTCATGCCACACAAATATCCATGCCTCAAAGACCTGAGATTAATCTCCCTGTGTGTATCTAGGCCTTCTTAGCATTAGATAGCCAAACTGGATGCACTAGTACTATATTTGTCACATTTAAATTTTATTGTGTCATATCACAACACACACACAATGCACACGCACAAAACAAGCCATTTTGCACATATTTCTTAGACAAGATTAAATTTCTATATGCACTTTTGTGTCTTAATGTCCCAAGTTTCATGCCCACCCTTCTTCTGGTAGATTTATGACCAAGCTCTCTTTGCAGACCATACATAGCTGATTAATCACGCAGAGCAAGAGAGTAACCAAACAGTGATCCTGCTAATTGTGTCAGCTTGATTTGGTAATTAAGTTTTCCTGCTTTCATTTGTAAGGATCGTTTAAAGAATAATGACCAACTGCTTTGTCTGGAGCAACAATATGAGCTTTGGTTTACCTGTTTTAGGGAATCAAGTGTCTGTCATTGTCACGACAATCAGGGTATGTGAAGGGAAGAGACCTGGGAGAGCACACTGTGTCCACTGCCCTGCTGCACAGACACAGCGGCTGATTTCAGACTCTCAAACACACTTTTCTTTTATTCTTCTATCAAACACATGGGTCTAATTTCATCTGGTCAGGCAGATCTGGTCCCTAGTTCCAGAACCACGATAAATTCAATGTTTTCTCTGGGAGAATATGCTTACTGCTCTCAGTCCCGTTTCACTCGTTTGTAGAAACAGGTTTAGTGGTATGGCTTGCCTAATCTGCTTTTGTTCTGTTGTTCTGTGAGGATTAGCTGAATGAGTTATACAGAGACCCTTTGCAATGGTTTACTTCCTCAGAGGCTCATTTCACGTGTATGTATTTGCTATGATCATGGTCTACATTGTTTATTGTGATGGAGAGCAATGAAAACTTCATATTTTTTTTTGCATAATTGAACACTTTGTAAGAGTGAAAAGGATCCAAACTTTAAGCAAGGTGTATCTAATTCCTCTTCTTAAAAAGTAGTTGTTTGAATCAGAACAAAAGAGGCTTCAGCCCTGGTGCCTCAAACATGCACATGAGGCATCATTCACTGGACTCAGTCAGTAGTCTAAGGAACAAGGACTTAAAGTATGGAGGAATTGAGGTGGGATTATTGAAATCAAAGTACACTGGATACATGTGTGATACTTTCTAAGAATAAATGCAAATATAGTTTGAAGGCAGCTGGCTGACTTATATCCACTGATCAAATATTATGAAAATAAAGTAAAAAAAAAAATAGTTTAAAGGTTTGCCTGCATACCTGTAGCAAATAACAGAGGTTTGGGCCAAGCATATGTTTTATGCTGTTTCTTTTAGAGGACCCAGCGATGGGGCAAGAGGAAGCACAATCTTATGGAACATTGCAAGAAACATGTGAATAATTCTAACAAGAATTGCCCAGCTGGCTTTTGAAAACCACCCCAAATCATTGCTATTTAAGAATCATGGGCTTTATTCATAATAGCCCAGAATCTGGAAAAGAACCTAAATGTCCCTCAACCGATAAAGAAACTCTGGTACATTTACACAATGGAATACTACTTGGCTATTAAAAACAAGGACATATTGAAATTTGCAGGCAAATGGATGGAACTAGAAAAGATTATCTTGAGTGAGGTAACCCAGACCCAAAAAGACATGCATGGTATAGACTCACTTATAAGTGGATATTAGCCCAACATAGCCGTTCTTTGAGAGACTTCACCCAATGAGAGATCAGGACAGATGCTTAGAGTGCTTGTAGTGCTTAGAGTGGTACAGAAGAATCAGGGAATGAAAAGATCCCGAGGGCTCAGGATCCCACAGAGAGACCATCAAGGCAGGAGGATCTGGGCCCAAGGAGCCTGCAAAAACTGTTGCACCAACCAAAGGGTCTACAGAGAACCTAGACCCCTTGTTCAGATAAGAGCCTGGGAGATAAAAGTCAGGATGTAATGTGAATAAATTATAATAAATAAATAAAAATATATAAATTAAAAATAGCATCCTGGGCAAAAGCATAGCTCTGAAAGGTAGGCATGTCTTATGCAGAGTAGTAAAATGTTCTCCTTATATGCCCCAGCACTTCCCAAAAGACTGTGACTCATTAAAAAATGAGACTTCTTTTTGTTTTATTAATTTATTCTTGTTACATCTCAATGGTTATTCCATCCCTTGTATCCTCCCATTCCTCCCCGCCCCCCACATTTTCCCATTATTCCCCTCCCCTATGACTGTTCCTGAGGGGGATTTCCTCCCCCTGTATATGCTCATAGGGTATCAAGTCTCTTCTTGGCAACCTGCTGCCCTTCCTCTGAGTGCCACCAGGTCTCCCCCTCCAGGGGACATGGTCAGATGTGAGGCCCCAGAGTACGTGAGGAAGTCGTACCCCACTCTCCACTCAGCTGTGGAGACTTCCGACCACTCGCCAGAGACTGGCTCTTCAGTCACATCTTTCACAGCCCAAGATCAGTTCATAAAGGGAGCAGCCCTTGTTGTCCTCAGTCCAAGAGAGAAATGTTGATAAAATCTGCCCGCTTGGTGACTGTTTTATCAGGTGCATTCAAACATGTTATAGGGAGATGACTTTGCATGGTTTTCAAAGGAATTGCTCATCCCTGGTACCTCACTTCTGCCCCTCCCCAAATGCAGTCCTGCGTAGGAAAAGAATGCTTTCTATCTCCTCTCATACATAGAAAGGGGTGGTGAAAAGCATTTTCAATGCATCTGTAATATATCACAGAAGGGAAATTTAATCTGCAAAGGTCAATAAAATCTCTTCAAATGAGAAGTTGTCAAGAGCTGTGGGCTGGTTTCTGGAAAAAACAACAGATGAGGTTAGGTGGAAACAGTGTCAACGGGGATTTTTGGTTACAGGCTTCAGTTGTATGGAAATTTTCCGAGAAATAGACCAGATAATAGTGGATGAGGTAGAAGGAGAGGATTAGGTGTAGCAATGCCAGCAACACTGATCACTATTGCACAGTGCGTGCTTACTCGCCATCACAAGCCCCACATCTCAGGAGACTTTAGTCTCTGTCTCTCTGCTTCTCTCTCTTGATGTCTCTATTTTTCATTCTGTACCTGTCTTCTGCACATGCACACACACACACCTACACACACTCTACTCTCATGTTTCCATATTAGTTTTATTACTGTGCGTGTGCATAGCTACATGGTAAACAGGTGGTGAGTTCTACATTTGTACCTGATATCAAAACACGTTTTCCTCACCACTGTGCTGTAATTCTAGGGAAGCCAGATTTTATACCCTAATACCCATTTTCCATCTAACCCACAGATTCTGAAGTAAACAGAGCAAGTAGGGTAGAGTGGATAACAGGAGCATGCTGAAAAGTAGGTTAAGAACTGAGACGTGACACACCGAAACCCCTCCATCTCCATAGACCATGGCTTTGAAAACAATCCCCGAACACAGTGCCTTATGTTCCCATCAGATAGTTAAGTGCTCCACAGACAGAGCAAAATGCCAAAACATAGAAACTTTTCACCAAATGTCCAGCCTCTTGTTCCTTTTCCCAAGAGTCTCAGTAGGTATAACGGAGTTAGTTAATATTAGAAATCAAACACTTTATGACAATTGTTTTAATAATTCAAGGCCTCTCCCTTCCAGTAGTAGTAGTAGCCATAGTAGTAGTAGCAATTAGTAGTTAGTAGTAGTAGTTGGTAGTAGTAGTAATAGTAGTACTTATTGCTGCTGCCACTCAAATTACTGTGTAGGTCACCTATTCCTTAAACTAGCCCTGCAGAGATCATAGCTGGCTAACTGAATTTCCCCAGCTTCTACTTTGGAGTGAGCTCATAAACAAAAACCAGCCTGTTACCTGTGACCCCACACAATCCTAAGGAGCTCACCTTTCACCTACTGCCACCAAACAAAGGGAGAAAGTAAAACTAGTTTTTGTCACATGTACCTTTTAAAAAAAGAAATAATTGCTTTAAGTGAAAAGAGAAACTTCTGTCATGGCTTTGAAGAATTTATTTTGCTTCTAACATAGTCAAAGGTAGACAGAGTGTTGTTCTAGTCTGTCCTCAGCTGAGAGTATGGACTGGCCATCCGTATCCATGACCCCCCTGTTCATCTCTTTCTCTTAAGAAAGACAGCTCTAGATGGAATGCAAAAGCAAGCAACCCATGGAGTCTTTGTATCGACTGAAAGTTACAGAATTAAAACTTTTTCCTCTTTCCAAATGATTGAGGTAGTCACTAAAGAAGAGATATACTTCACTGAGTAATTCCAGTAGGGAAAAAGTTTCTCAAGATTCATACTTGGCAATTTTGTCTTAGAAAAATAGGCAATTGATTTACCATCTATATATTTTTAAAGATAAATCTACCTTTCATAATCAATTGAATCTTCACTGTAATGCAAGCTGACATCTACCTGACAGCAAATGATCTCACTTTCTCAGCTTCTGAAATCATTTCATCAATGTAATAAACAGTGTGCACAGAACTTCCCCCTCACTCTCTTGTCTCCATTTCTCATTCTTGCTTTCTAACTTGTTGGCTCATCTACAAATTTATCTTTTTTTTTTTTTTCCTCTGAGACGTGAGGAGGAAGCACAGCCAGAAACCAGCCCACGCTCTCCATGGAGCCAAGTTTAGTAAGGTGTGTTCTGCACAGGGCAAGGTGGTTGGTTAGCTAGGAGAAAATAAGGAGAGCATCACACCAGCAACAGGACTGTGTAGATGGAGCAAAGGAAAAATACACTGCCTGACTGACTGACTGATTGACTTGGCTGGCTGCCTGCCTGAATGAATGAATGAATGAACAAATGAACAAATGAATGAATTATTGATTGATTGATTATAGTGCTATAAAGGTTTGTAAGGGTTTGGAGAAAAACAAAACAAATAAATCTGGGACAATTTCTCTTTGGAAGTTTAAAATGAATTCTTAATGTGGAGAAAGGAGACTTTTAAAAGCCTTGCTTTGCATTACATAATCTTTAATGTTCCCAAAAGGTTTGATGTCCAGTTTGTAGCTACTAGTATTGGTAAAAATTTTAAGACATGAGGCCTGGTGGGAGAACATTGCCCCAACCAATGGACTCCAGCCGCTTTCTCTCAATTCATCCCTGGACTTCCCATCAGCTGAGAAGTTGTTCTCCACTATTTCCTTCCCAACACCACACTCTCTGTGCTGTCTCACCTCTGACTCAAGAGGAACCCCTGAAATCTCACAACAAAGCCAATCCTTTCTCTGTATAATCTGGTTGTTTCAGGTACTGGCTCTAGCAGCAAAAAGCTCACACATCAGCCAAACCTCATCTATGTAACCATTGAGGTCTACTCAAGTTGCCACATAAAGCTCTAAGGGACTTTTCAGTGATGTTTTCCTATTGGAGTAGTGTTTTCATTGTTATAACACCATTACTAGGTGAACCCTCCTCCTTATTTAGGCTGAACTGCTGACTTTTCCACATTAATTTCTAACTCTCCTTTCATGCACATCTTCTTCCTCCATAGCCATGTAATTCATAAAATGGGCTGCCTCTTATAAAAGCATGTGACTAGATTGTTTATTAACTCAAAGCTTTGATGATTTGTCAAGTTAAAGACCTAATGGAAATTGATATGAAAGCCATTGAGAAGCCAGACATGGTGACGTACACCTATAGTCCCAAGACTTGAGAAGACAGAGGGAGGATGATCTCTGTGAGTTAGAGGCCAGCCTTGTCTACAAAGCAATTCCAAGACAGCCAAGGCTACACAGAGAAACCCTGACTCAAAAAGAAAGAAAGAAAGAAAGAAAACCACTGAGTTTTAATAGAAAAAAGTAAACATTTAATTAAAAACTAAAACTGTACCACAATATCTTTGACACAAATTTGTGCTGTCTACAAGATGGGCAGGGATAAAGATGGAACAGAAATTGAGGGAATGGGCAACCATTGACTGGCACAACTTGAGATCCATCTAATGAGAGAAGAGCCAACCCCTGACAGTTAATGATACTCTGCTATGCTTGCAGATAGGAACTTAGCATAGTTGTTTTCTGAGAGGCTTCATTCAGCAGCTGATGGAAACAGATGCAGAGACTAACAGCCAAACACTAGACAGAGGTCAGGAAATCCTGTGGAAGGAGGCGATGAAGGATTGAAAGAGAAAAAGAGGTCAAGGACACTACACACACACACACACACACACACACACACACACTAAAACAAAACAAAAAAAAACCTGTATAATCAACTAACCTGGTCCCAAAGGGGTTCATAGAAACAGAACCACCAACCAAAGAGCATGCATGGGATAGACCTAGGCACCCTACACATATGTAACTGATGTGCAGCTTGGTCTTCATGTGGGTCCCCTAACAGCGGTAGCATGGACTGTCTCTAACTTTGTTTCCTGCCTTTGGATTCCTTCCCTCTAACTGGGCTGCCTCGTCTAGCCTCAGCCTCAGCAGGAAAAGATGCTCATAGTCCCACTGCACCTTGATATGCCAGAGCAGGTACATGAAAGGTCTCCCCTTCTCTAAGTAGAAAAGGAGGGGAGAGTAGGGGAGGTAAAATGGAGGGACTTGGAGAAGAAGAGGGAGGGGAGGATGCAATCAGGATGTAAATTTAATTAATAATCAATAAATAAAAAACTGAACTGTAAACATATGTTCAAAATGCTTCATTTTTGTAATGAAACTTTGAGGATGCTCATGAGACCTAGACTGTGTATAGTACTGTGCATACATGAGCTGTCGTGTGTGTGTGTGTGTGTGTGTGTGTGTGTGTGTGTGTGTGTGTGTGTGTGTGTGTTTCATGTGTATTTTAGAAAATTGCTTATTGAGGTTTGATTTTTCAGAATAAATTTCCTTAGACTTTCTCAAAGCCCCACATTTTCTTTCAGGACACCAGAGATCCCCATTTATGGGTAAATAAAACTCCAAACTAAGGCCATAATGTAAACTGGGCCAAAGAGATGTTTCTTCATATTAATTTGGCTTTTGATGAGAGGGGAGAAGATGTCTGCATTTCATTTCCTGTAGCAATGTCTCTTGTGTTTGTCCTCCTTTAAAATTCCCTATATTCATCAGTTTATCATAGACTTCTAGATTAATCCCTCCCCATACAGACCTTACAGATTCTCTTTTCAGCTAGATTCTCTTTTACTGCTAATTTGCAAATAACCATAACTATTCACATATATTTTAGTTGCATTTGTAATTCATTTTTCCTCAGAATCTTCTGATTTATTTTGCAAACAGACTTGATATTGAAGTGCCATGAAGTGTTGTTTTACATAGGTGAGCATAGCAAACGAGTTAATTAAGATACAGTAGTCATAATACCTTTAAATATAAATGTGTTTGTATGTGATATGTTTATGACTTCTTCAATATAAATGTCTTTAAATTTTGCATATTTTAATTGTTCTTTGGTAGTTTTGCCTATACAGAATACCTCTAAAAATGTAGCAGTTTGGTTGCTTCCGAGAAGGTCCTACAAGGCTGGACACTCAGTTTTTTATAAAATTGCCAAGCAAAACCCAGCATTCCTATTGCCTAGCATAGTTATAAGTACACAACAGGAGGCTTTGTTCTTGACCTGCTGAACCACAATTTACATTGTAAAAGAAACCCAAGGAGGGTTTCACATTATAGTTTTAAAAATTTTACTTTATCTCTCTTCGTATTAATCATTTTATTCTTTGCTACTTTGTATTAGTTGTCCCTATGTAGAGCATTTATTCAGCACTCTAATTCTCATTGTCTCACTTCCTTTTCAGCATAGCCTGAATAAGCATGAGAATATAAGATCAGTTCCCAGTCTAGAAAATGAAACAAATTATGCCAAGTACAGCTGGCTGGTGCTATACCAGCTGTTTAGCAGAAAGCGGCAGCCAGTGAACAAGTCTTCACTAAGAGAGGAGTCATATTAAGCTAAGTAACACTCTATGTAATAATCTGAATAGGAATCATTCCTGAAATGTGTCCTTTAAAACTGGCGAGTTAAGAACATTCCTTGTTCTCACAAAGGTCTCAGTTTCAGTACCCAGCAGCCACAGGGTGGCTCACAACCACTTGTCATCCCAGTTCCATAGAATCTGACACCCTCATCAGACTTCCAAAGGCAACTGCATGCAGCTGGTGCATACATACATGTAGGCACACACAAATACTTGTAAAATCAAATAAAAACATACACCTTCTTCTTAAAAAAATTATTCAAGCTCCACTTGCATTTGCCCATGGGACAAAATCTTTTTTTTTTATTTGTTTGTTTGTTTATTACACATTGTTCATCTTACATCCTGATTGTTATCCACTCACTCCCACCCTCCCTCCCGCTTCTGCCCTATTCCCCTCCCCTAGACTTCTGACATGGGAGGCCCCCCCTACCATCTGACCACAATTTATCAGGTCCCATCTGGGTAACCTGCATTTCCTTCCTCTGTGTGCCCACAAGGACAACCCACCAAGGGGAAATCATCAATTTGGGGCCAGAAAGTTCATGTCAGAGGTAGTCTCTGCTTCCCCAATAGCCTTGGAGGATGAGCTGTCCCTTGGCTATATCTGAACAGGAGGTCAAGGTTCTCAGCATGCATAGTCCTTGATTGGTACAACAGTTTGTGCAGGCCCCCCTGGGTCCAGATCCTCCTGCCTTGATGATCTCCCTGTGGGGCTCCTAAACCCTCTGAGTCTTTCCATGCTGCCACTCTCAGCACTACACCCAGAGTCAACCTGCAAGTCCCAGCATCTGTCCTGATCCTCTGCTAGGTGGAGTCTCTCAAAGGACATCTATGTTGAACTATTATCCACTTTTGAGTGATCTTTTCTAGTTCTATCCATTTGCCTGCAAATTTCAAGTTGTCCTTGTTTTTAATAACTGAATAGTATTCCATTGTGTAAATGTAGCACAGTTTCTTTATCTTCGGTTGAGGGACATCTAGGTTGTTTCCAAATTCTGGCTATTCTGAATAAAGATGCTATGAACATAGTTGAGCAAATGTCCTTCCTTTACAATGGAGCATCTTTTAGGTTATGCCCAGGAGTGGTATGGCTGAGTCTTGAGATAGCACAATTCTCAATTTTCTGAGAAAGCACCAGTTTGATTTTCAAAGAGTTTGTACAAGTTTGTACTCCCACCAGCAATAGAGAAGTGTTCATCTTTCTACACGTCTTCGCAAAAATTTGCTGTCACTTGAGGTTTTGTTTTTGTTTTTGTTTTTTAATCTTAGCTATTTGAGTAGGTGTAAGATGGAATCTCAGAGTAGTTTTGATTTGCATTTCCCTGAACACTAAGGACATTGAACATTTCTTTAGATGTTTTTTGGCCATTCAATATTCCTCTACTGAAAATTCTCTGTTTAAATCTGTACTCCATTTTTTTAATTGGGTTATTTGGTTTGGTGACACGTAATTTCTCGATTTCTTTATATAGTTTTGATATTAGGCCTTTGTAGAATGTAGGATTGGTGAAGATCATTTTACAGTCTATTGGCTGTCATTTTGTTCTGTTGACAGTGTCCTTTGCCTTACAGAAGCTTTTCTGTTTCATGAGGTCCCATTTATTAATTGTTGATCTTAGAGCCTGAGCTACTGGTGTTCTGTTCAGGAAGTTGTCTCCTGCACCAATGAGTTCAAGGCTCCTCCCCAATTTTTCTTCTAAATGATTTAGTGTGTCTGGTTTTATGTTGAGGTCTTTAATCCATTTGAACTTTAGTTTTGTGAAGGGTGATAAATATGGATCTATTTGCATTTTTCTACATGTAGACCAGCTAAAAACAGTTAGACCAGCACTAATTTTTCAAGATGCTATATATTTTCCATTGTATGGTTTTGGGTTTTTTTTTTCCAAAAAATCAAGTGTCCATAGGTGTGTGGGTTTATTTCTGGATCTTTGACTCTATCCATTTGATCAATCATCCTATTTCTATGCCAGTACCATGCTGTTTTTATTACTATTCCTCTATAGTACAGCTTGATGTCAGAGATCTAGATTCCTCCAGAAGATCTTTTATTGTACAGGATTGTTTTGTCTATTCTGTTTTTTGTTTTGTTTTGTTTTTTCATATGAAGATGGGAATTACTGATCTTTCAACATATCTAAAGATTTTTGTAGATATATTCACAGGGATTGTGTTGAATCTATAGAGTGCTTTTGGTAAATGGCCATTTTTACTATGTTGATCCTTCCTGATCCAGGAGCATGACAGATCTTTCCATCTTCTGATATCTTCTTCAATTTCTTTCTTCAGAGGTTAGGAAGTTTTTTTTCATATAAGTCTTTCACTTGCTGGGTTAGAGTTACACCAAGATATTTTATATTATTTGTGGCTATTGTGAAGAGTGTAGTTTCTTTCTCAGCATGATTGTTATGTGTATACAGAAGGGCTACGGATTTTTTTTTTTATACCTGGGCCAAGCCAGGGTGTGTTTATCAGCTGGTGGAATTTGGGGGGTCAGTTACATATAGTATCATATCATCTGCGTATAGTGATATTTTGACTTCTTCCGTTCTGATGTGGACCCCCTTGATCTCCTTTGTTGTCCTATTGCTCTAGCTAGAACTTCAAGAACATTGTTGAAAAGATATGGAGAGAGTGGGCAGCCTTGTCCAATCCCTGATTTTAGTGGAATTTCTTTGAGGCTTTCCTCCATTTAATTTGATGTTAGCTATTGGCTTGTTTTATATATATATAAATATATATATTATGTGTAGGTATGTGCCTTGTATCCTTAATCTTTGCAAGATTTTAAACATGAATAGGAGTTGGATTCTGTCAAATGCTTTTTTTGGCATGTAAAGAAATAATCATGTGCTTTTTGGTTTTTTGTTGTTGTTTTTGTTTTTGTTTTTTACTTTCACTTTGTTTATATGATAGATTACATTGATGGATTTCAATATATTGAGTCATCCTTACATGCCTTGAATGAAACCTACTTGATCAAGGTGAGTGATATTTTTATTTGTTCTTGGATTTTGTTTGTGAGACTTTTGTTTAGTATTTTTTTGCATCAATGCTTATAAGGGAAGTTGGTCTAAAATTATCTTTCTTTGATGGGTCTTGCCTGTGGTTTAAGTATAAGGGTGACTGTGGCTTCATAGAGTTTGGTAGTGTTCCTTCCATTTCATTTTGTAGAATGGATTGAAGAGTATTACTATTAGCTCTTCTTTGAAAGTCTGGCCAAATTCTGCACTGAAAACATCTGGCCCTGGATTTTTCTTTTCTTTTTGGGGGGTGTGGGGAGACTTTTGTGACTGCTTCTATTTCCACAGGAGATATAGGACTATTTAATTTGTTTGCCTAATCTTGATTAAACTTTGGTACATGTAATCTACCAAGAAAATTGTCCACATCATTAAATTTTCAAATTTCATGGCATATATGCTTTTGAAGTAAGACCTTATGATTCTTTGGATTTCATTGGTATCTGTTGTTATGTCTCCTTTTTCGTTTCTGATTTTGTTTATTTGGATAGTGTCTCTCTGCCTTTTAGTTAGTTTGGTTAAGGATTTTCCCGACTTGTTAATTTTCTCAAAGAACAAATTCTTGGTTCATTGATTCTTTTAATTATTCCCTTTGTTTTTAATTTATTGATTTCAGCCATGAATTTGACTATTTCCAGCCATCTCCTCCTCTTGGGTGTATCTGCTTTTTTTTTTTTTTTTTTTTTTTTTTTTTTTTTTTTTTTTTTTTTTTTTTTTTTTTTTCTCTAGGGCCTTTAGGTGTTTCATTAAGTTGCTTGTTTGAGATGTTTCCAATTTCTATATAAAGGCACTTAGTGCTATGAACTTTCCTCTTTGTACTTCTTTCTTTGTGTCCCATAAGTTTGAACATATTGTACCTTCATCTTCATTGAATTTTAGGAAGGCCCTAATTTCTTTGTTTCTTTCCTGACCCAGTTGTCACTGAGTAGAAAGTTGTTCAGTTTTCATGTGTGTATATTTTTTTTGTTATTTCTGTTGTTGTTGACGTTCAACTTTAGTCAATGGTGGCATGATAGAATGCAAGGTATTATTTAAATCTCCTTGTATCTGTTGAGGCTTGCTTTGTGACCTACTATATGGTCAATTTTGGAGAAGGTTCTATGAGGTGGTGAGAAAAATGTATAATCTTTTGTGTTTGGATGAAAAATTCTGTAGATATCTGTTAGATCTATTTGATTCATGACATCTGTTAGTGTCATTATTTCTTGGTTTAGCAACTATTTCATATATCTATCCTTTGGTGAGAGTAGGATGTTGAAGTCTTGCACTATTAATGTGTGGAGATCTATGTTGGTTTTTTTTTCAAGAATGTTGAGTCATTTATTAATATACACACACAAACATAACATTCACATAATTTGACATATGTTATACATACCTATGTAAATGTCATAAAGACATTTGTAGTCTATACACATATACAAATAGTGGGTTATATGTTTAGGATATGCCTCATAAATCTTATATAAATATTTCATTTGTATTTACTATGGATCTTTACGAAATATTAGTAAGACCTTTGATTAGAGACTTTTATGATGACATTTTACACGTAGGGATTATACCATCTCATTTACTGAGTGCCTGATAAGTACCTCACAGACATTATCTCACTCAAGTTGCTAGGCTTGTGTTTCCTCATCTGTGAACAGTAACTATAATAACTACCCCCAGAGAATGGTGATTACCACCAAGCAGCTCACCCAGGACCATGCAAGAATTGGATGTCAGAGACAACACAACCAAATTCTTATGGACTTCACCACTGCTCTGCCATCAGGAACAATGACCTCCTCACCCCACTTGAGTACAAAAATGACATTAATTTGCCTTTCAACAACTCTGGTCATTTTATTGTGTCTTCATCCATCTTGGCACATCAGATAGGAAGAAAAAGCACTAATCAATGATCTATCCTCATTCTTTTTCTCTTAACATTTTCAATTGTCCATTATTGGGATTGAAAAGACCCAATAAATCACACTCATTCTACTGGAGGAAATTGGAATTCAGAGAGAGAGAGAGAGAGAGAGAGAGAGAGAGAGAGAGAGAGAGAGAGAGAGAAAGGAGTAAAGCAGATGGAGTATACTTCTTAATAAGGCTGTGGTGAGCAAGCAGTAACACTGTGGCTGCCAGAAACTTCTAGAATCTAAAGGCTCATTAGGAAAATTGATCCCAACACCACTGTTCATCTAGGATCGAAAATTGCTACCTACTCTGGTTTCCAGTAAACGAGTCCATTCACATTATTTCAAATATCAATGATTCTGTAGATAGTAAAAACAATACAATAAAAACACTAATAGTAGGCTACATATCATTTGTATGAATTTAAGTGCACTCATTATGAAGTTTCTAGAGAAAAACTGAAGTTATTTAACCAAATTCCTTTATAAATTAAAGTCTTAAACAATGATAAATTTAAAAAAGACCAAAATCAATTCATTTTACTCTAAAAGTACAAAGGGACCCTCCAAATCTTACCTTTACAGTAGATAGATAGATAGATAGATAGATAGATATTACATTATATGTATAATGTAATATATAACATAATATATATTACATTACTATTCTTACACATCAATAAAATAATTCCTACATACAGCAGGAAGAATCATGAGACAAAAATATAAAATGCTTCAGAAATTTGTATGTCATCCTTGCACAGGGGCCATGCTAATTAATCTCTGTATCGCTCCAATTTTAGTATATGTGCTGCCAAAGGTAGCACAATTGATGTTGTTTTAAGCTTTATTCTCTTTCTTTTACAAAAGTTGGTACTGTTGTATTTAGGGCTCACAATTATGATGCCATCATTTTTGAGGAGTTTTTTTTTTGTGAGTATGAAGTGTCCGTCTTCATTTCTTTTGATTAATTTTGGTTGAAAGTCTATTTTATTAGACATCAGAATGGCTACTACATTTTGCTTCTTGTGTCAATTTGCTTGGAAGACCTTCTTCCAACTCTTTACTCTCAGGTAATATCTGTCTTTGTAGCAGAAGTGCGTTTCTTGTATGTAGCAGAATGATAGGTCCTGTTTATGCATTCATTCTGGTAGTGTGTCTTTTATTGTAGAGTTGAAGCCATTGATGTTGAGAGAGATTAATGGCCAGTGACTTTTAGGTCCTTTTATTTTGATGTTGGTTGTGGTATTGTGCTTGTGTAGTCAACCACCTTTGGTTGGATTTTTCCTTCTTGTACATTCTGTAGGGCTGGATTTGTAGATAGGTACTGTTTAAATTTGTTTTTGTCATGGAATATCATTTTTCTCCATCTATGGTTACTAATTTTTTTTGCTGTGGTCTCTTAGGGTTTGAAAGACATATTCCCTGGTCCCTCTGGCTTTTATGGTGTCTGCTGAAAAGTCGAGTGTGATCTTGATAAGTTTTCCATTGTATGTTACTTGGGCTTTTTCCCTTGCTGCTTTTAACATTTTTCTTTTGTTCTGTACATTTTGTGTTTTGATTGTTATGTGGGGAGAGGATATTCTTTTCTGGTCTACTGTATTTGGTAATTCTGTGGGTCTCTTGTGTGTTTATAGACTTCTCTTTCTTTATGTTGGGAAATTTTTCTTCTACGATTTTATTGAAAATATATTCTGAGCCATGGATCTAGGCATCCTCTCTTTCCCCAGTTCCTCTTAAGTTTCATCTTTTGATGGTGCCCTTGTTTTATTGGATGTTTTGTGTCAGGAATTTCATAGATTTGACATTCTCTTTGAGGGTTGCATAAAATCTTCCATTATATCTTCTACACCTGAGATTCTTTCCTTCATCTCTGTATTATATTGGCAGTGCTTACCTCTACAGTTCCTGCTTTTTCTGTAAGCTCTCTCTTTCCAGGTTTTCTGCAGCTTTTGCTTTTATTATTGTTTTCATTTTCCTAGTCAGTTGTTGAATTGTTTTATTGATTTCCTTCACCTGATCATTTGCATTTTCCTGAATTTACTCTAGTGATTTATTCATTTCTTCTCTTTAGTCCTCTGTTGTGGTTTCTTTAGGGCCTCAGTCTGTTCTACTGTATCGTATTGTATTTCTTTATGGATTTTATTTGTTTCCTCCACTATCATCTTCATAAAGAAAGATTTGAGGTCATTTTCTTGTGTTTCAGTTGTGTTAGAATGCTCATGGCTGGTTGCATGGCCATAAATGGGTTCTGGAGTTGCCATATTATTTTGGGTTTTGTTGTTTGTGTTCTTTATCCTGGCCTTTAGCTATCTTATTTTCTGGAATTGGGTGGTAGTTTCTGGTGTCCTTCACTGGCCATTGAGAGTAGCTAGTAGGTGATTGGCTATAGGTTGAGACCTCTCACCTTTGGGGATCAGGGAACCCTTCTGGTGGATTAAGCAGGCAACCTGAGGTCAGACCACTTAACAGGGAGACCCAGACATTGGTGTTCTGTGGCCCACAGTTCGATCAGAGTCACAGAGCACAGGTGCTGTGTATGTCTAGACTTTGGAGAGTGCGCACAAGCCTGCATAGACCCGGGGACTTTCTGTGGATTGGCTATGTAATGTGGGGTCAGATCAACTTGTTTTCCAGACTGTGGGGTCTCATCTGGGCTAGAAGACCCAGACACTGGTGCTTTGTGGGCTATAGTTCAGTCTGACATATAGAGTGCGTGCTCTACACACAGGCAGACATGTGGCTGGACTTTGGAGAATACAAACATGCCTGCAGGGACCCAGAGAGTTTTATGTGGATTAGCTGGGTGGGCTGAGTCTGGATCCTCCTGTGATCTACACAGTGTGATCCCATCTTACCTGGGAAACACAAGTACTGGTATTTTATACCTCTCAATTTGGTCCTTAGGTCTCTGTGCAGTCACTGCTTTCCCTCTGATCAGACACAGTGTGTGATTGGCACCACAGTCTCAGATTCCCAAGCCAAAAAAAAATCTTATAACTTCAGAAAGCAGCTGTTGAATTTGTCATATAACTTTTATAAAATGCTGTGATTTCAAAAACATTTTGTTCATTTCTGAGTCAAGTAAAAAAAGAGAAACTGCTTTCACCTTTCCTCTTGATAACTTTAAGAACAGTGTAATAGATGTCTCTACTGATCTGGCTATTCTAGTGTGTGTGTGTGTGTGTGTGTGTGTGTGTGTGTGTGTGTGTGTGTGTGTGTATTATTAAGGCTACCTATGAGTAATAGTCATGTAAAATTCTCGACTTAATACTGAAGTTATGCCTTCATTAATGGATCTAATGTTGCTTTTGTTTATTTGATTTACTTTGGAGTTGACAGATTGGTGGTGGTGGTGGTTTCTGTGTCTGTGTGTCTGTGTGTGTGTACATGTCTGTGTGTTTGTGCATGTGTGTGTGTATGTGCATACATTTGTGTGTGTGTGTGTGTGTGTGTGTGTGTGTGTGTGTGTGTGAGTGTAAACCCAGAACATTAATTATTCTTCAGGTAACTTCTTATTGGTTACTGACTATCATTTTAGACTTAGAAATCTAAATGATAAGAATATATTCCTTTACTTCATTAAGACCTAACTGAAACAAATTTTTCCTTCCCATGGTGTTATAAATAAGCAGCCACATCCCAAATAATCCTTTAAGGATCTCCATAAAGCTATCACCAGCACCCTGTTATTCAAAAGCCTACCAACTGTGAAGACTGTTGACCTCTCCATCTGAGTGATGAAGAACAGATTCAGACAGGGTCTGCATTTTAACAGGGTCTTACTGTACAGTTTAGCCTGACTCCAAGATCACAATGTCCCTTGCCTAGGCCTAGTAAGTGTTCAGATTACAGGAACTTATCACCACACCTAAGCAACAAATTAAAGGCCACAATTAGTGTTTGTCTCTTCTGCACTCCCCTCCTCCACTACAGAATTATATCCTATGTTACTATTGGAAAGTTGTAGAGAGATAAATACAGGAAGGGCAGGTTTCATCTTCTCAGAGGTAGTTGGCAACCAAACAGGAAGAGACAAAAAGGAGGGCAGCCTCATTGGGCAGGTCACATTTCTCCAACTTGACTAGTCAGATCCATCAACCCATCATTTATAGACAGGACCTAAGATAGAGCATGGCTACTGCAGTGTGTTCAGAGCTGGGGGTGAAGTGATACCGTCTCCACATAGAAGTAGGGAGAGCAAAGTAATGTGTTCTCCCTAACTGGAGGTCTGGCAGGTGTCTACCCTGCCAGGCAGGCTGGTTATCATCTCTTGCATGAGATCTGTTCATTCCTTTATCTAATCCTTCATAACTACAACTACTCAATTAGAATCCTTCCCTCTGCACCAAAACAAACTTGATAGCATACCAGTTTACTTAACAATATTGTGTTATTTGGAACATCAAATGCCAAAACCCAGAGTTTTAGTAGACATGCTATTATTATATTGAAATCTTAAAATATATAGGCTTAAATAATTTATTGTGAGGTTGACTTTTAGTTTCAGTGGTTTCAGAAACTGAATGTCCACTGAACTGTAGACCAGAGTTGATTCTTTGCCTGCTCATGGTGAGTGATGTTGCATTTGACATGAGTGTGCAGACATTTCTGTAAGTCCTGCTTTTGTTTCCATTCAGCACCTAATAATAGATAATTATTACCTATTATTATCATTACCATTACCTAATAATGGGTAAAATGGTACTTCTATTTTAATTGTCTGAGGAGCATCCAAATTGTTTCCTATAAAGGCAGTAATAATTTCCTGCCAAGAGTTCACAGATTTCCTTTTCTCTGCATCCTTTCTGACATTAGTTACCTGTTGACTTTTTGATAATAGCTATTATAGTAGGTGTGAGGTGACACCTCATTGAAGTTTCAATTTCCATTACCCAGACAATGGATATCATAGTTCACCCCTCCCTTTCCTTTGTATTCTTTTTGACTGTATAAATATCTTCTCTGAAGAAATGTTTATTCAGGCCCATTATATGTTTTAAACAGGATTATTTGTTATCATAATATGCTGTAGGCTCCAAATTACTTAGTAGAACCTAAATTACTAAATTTCCTCACTTCAAACACAAGACAAAGTAGGGTCAGCTTGATGGCTCAGCCAGTGAATGTATTTACAGCAAAAGCATGATGGCCTGAGATGGAGCTTTGAAATCTACTTAAAGGTAGAGGGACAACCAATGATGTTCTCTGTGTCTACACACATTACATGTAAAGACACATATAGACACACACTTGCATGTATACATATTAATATGAATATGACAAGCATATCAAGTAAACGACATTTAATTGGCTATAATCAACTTTTAATCCATATACATACCATATTATAGACCAGCTATAAATACATTTTATCAATTATACCTTAATAAAACTGGCAAAATTGTAAAGCAGAGGCTACCAAACCCCATCTTTAAAACATCAAACAGTAAATATTTTTGGTTTTGAGCTTCAATTAGTTTCCATGTGGGTTGCTGAGCTCTTCTCTGCCATTTAAGTGAGAAGGTAACTACCAACAGTAAAATTTTGACATTACATCCTGTCCTCCAAATGGCAGTCTCCTCAGCTTTAATCTAGGTTGTTTACTCATCCTTTGCAACATAAGTATGCTTTGATATTTCTACTATTGAAATGGGCTTTTTAACTTCTGAAGGTTTGACATCATTTAACCTTCACAAATCATTTCCTTCAATTTGTTTGATCAAGAATTAGATTGGGCATTTGAGACACACTGAGCATAGCAAAATGTACAAATCAAATTTTGCTTCATGACGAATACACAAGGACGAGACATCCTCAGCATGTTCGTTGTTGCCACCGTACACAACAGGAAACAACCTGAATATCTTTCAACTGACAAAGTAATAATCAAAACGCTCTCCATATACTCTCTGAGTACAATTCAGCTGAAAAGAAAATTACAAAATTTGCAAGTGAACTGAAAAGTTAATATTGAGTGAGGTAACAGAGATACAGAAAGCCAAATTTTGTTTATTCTCTCTCACCAAAGGCTCCTGTCTCTAAATCTTCAGATGTGAGCACATACATGGGAGTAATTGTAGAAATGAGGGAGAAATTGTATAAGAGTGACCAACCAAGCTGGGGGAATAGCAACACAGAAGGACATAGCAAAGTACAAGTGACTTGAAAAGGAAAATGTAGGAAAAAGAGAGATGGCTTTAATCAAGAAAGGAAAAAATCAGAACATAAACACAAAATAATGGGGAGAAGGGTAAAATAACAGGAAAGATGTCTTATATAGTATGTATCTATACACAACACACACACACACACACACACACACACACACACACACTTTTTCTCATCTGGACTTACACTGTTCCTTGACAAGGGCCATAAACTATCTAACAAAGACTCTAATACCAGGTATGTGACGCCCTCTTTAAAGTTGGTGGTCAGGGTTTACTAAATCATTATAGGCAATTGCCATTACATTTAATTGCCTACTAGATGTTGAAGGTAGGTACCTATTGCTGAAGATACCATGTAATACCTCAGATACAGATCTGAAGTGGATCTGACCTAAAAGGCTTCTCCCTTAAGACTAGCTTTCATGGTACCAAAAGACACAATGTAAGGTTTAGAGAGAGAGAGGCAACCAATATTATTACCTAGAAATTGCACCTATAGAGTACAACAACCAGCATGGCACAATATCTGTAAGAATGCAATAGTGGCACACATGCCTTTATGATATCCAACAACTCTCTATTTGGATTTAAAGCCTCTTCACCAAGAGAGAAATCATGTTTAGTACTGGATACCTAGCCAGTACCTGGTGTTTTATTCTTATACCCATAGATAAGTCTCGCCCCTTTAATTAAACAAATATCTCCTTGGAACACTGTAAAGGAGACCATTGCAGTAACCACAGCTGTTCAAAATCCATACAAGTCATGCTGTGGTACCCCGTCCCAATTGATAAACCTACCAAAACTCTTACAGCTGAGGTTCAGGGATCATAGTGGTAGAAAGAGCAGAAACCTCACAAAAGCCAAAGAGATGGGAAGCTTTCCGTGCAACTGCATCTCATAGAGATGGCAGAGAAGGCAAGCCCATAAACAAGACCCGGTCAAGGACAGTACCAACAAACAAGTTAACAAAGACAGGGGAAATCTCGTGGGGAAAGAGCTATAGGCAAATAAGGAATACTGAGAGAGCAATAATCTCCCCCAGGGGTGAGCACTGCCCTCCCAATGATTATCCAATATCAAGTGGTCAATCCTGAAAGCACACATATGCAGGTTAATATTTTACAGAACGAGCAGGTTGGTGTATGTGTAACAACAATTAAAGAAGTAGAGGCCATGAATTTGAGAGCGAGAGGGTTACAGGAGAGAAGTTGGAGAGAGAAAAGGAAAGGGAAAAACATGTAATTTTAATTTGAAAAAAAATGTAAAATAAAAGAGTAAACAGCATTCCTGACACCGTGTACATTTGAACCATCAAGATCGTATTGGCTACTTGGTAGAAGGTATATCACGTACAACGTCACTACCAATCTAATAATTTAAGGGAAACCTGCAAGATATTTGTCAAATGAAAAATTGGGGGATTCAGATCCATGAAGTTGAAAAGCAAGTTTTTAGTTATTCATTTTTATTTTAAAATTATTATTTGATAAATATTATTGAGAATATAATAGATTAAGCAAAATAGCTAATATTATAGCAATTATAATTATTATATTTATAATAAGTATTATATGTACATATTAGTAACTAATTTAGCACTATATTATTGTTAAAATAATTTTACATACTGTAAATATATTACCAATAGAATTGTCTTGGAATTTTGAGTGAGGTAACTCAGACCCAGAAAGACACACATGGCATATTCTGACTCATAAGTGGATATTAGCCACTTAATTCAGGTTAATCACATTACAATACAGAGACTGATGAGCCAACCAAGGTCCATGTAGGATGTGGACCTAGACCTCCTGCTCAGATGTAGTAGACAGGCAGCACAGTCTCCTTGTGGGTCCCACAATATGTGGAGGAAGGACTACTTCTGACATGGACTCAGGCTTCCTAATGTTGTTCACTTCCCCCCTGGCAAGGTGGCCTAACAGGGCACAGAGGAAGAGGTTACAGGTAGTACAAAGGACACTGGATAAGCTGAAGTCAGGTGTTAGGGAAGGAGGGGTTCCCTTTCTGTGGACTAGGAGAGGGATGGAAAGGGCATGAGAGAGGGGATGGGATCCAGAGGTAATGAGGGAGGGGGCTGCAATCAGGATGTAAAGAATTCAAACTGCAGAACAAGCAGGTAACTTACATTGCTAATCCCACTACATGGGAATAGTTCTGAAACTGGCTGAGATACGAAGGTCTATGCATAGTCAAGGCTTCATGTTGTCACAGGTCCTCTGTGACTTATTATTCTTAGCATAGCATGAAGGAAGATTGGCAAGTGTTTTACTTCTGCTCACACAATGAGCAGAGAACCAACTTTAATTGTTCTGTGCATCCCACACACCTCATACAATTATAACGTTAGAGCTGTATAACGCTTGTGAGAAATTATGTTTTCGGAACAAAAGAACCAGACACTGATGCTGGATCAGACCTGACAGGATTCATTCCTCTCAGTGTACTGGAAGCTGACATCCTGCATCCCCCATGTTCCAGCTCCAGGTGCCTCAGTTGCTGTTACCCATGAGAAGAGGACAGCTTCCAGGACAGCGTTGTAGAAAGCGTCTGATCCCAATTGGTGCAGCATTTCTCTTATTAAGCCTGGAATTTCTCAACATTTAGAAACTGGACAATAAATGCTATCCCTGGTTTGCTTAACCATTTTCCCCAAAATTGTGCCCTTTCCAAGGTATTATTTGCCCTAAATCAGCCTGAAGAAAATGACATCCCATTTCCTCTAAGGGGGGATTTGGTAGGTTTCTGTTTTCTCTCTTGGTCTACAGATGATTATTTTTTATTGGAAGTTGGTTATGTTATTATTGGTCTTATAGAGAGAGAAAACTACATTGGACTCAGGGACATCTCTTTTTTCCTTTACCTTTCTTTCATAGGTAAGGAGCTAGGAGCTGAAAAGAAAGAAAGATATAGAAATATAGAGGGAGGATAGAACAAAAGGTAGATTATTGAATCTACTCTTCAACTCAAGGCCTTAATTGGTACTCACAAACAAGGTTATTTTTAATTCATTGGTATAGAATATTTGTATATGGATGCAAAATAAGTGTAATTATGATACATTGGTATAGAATTCAAATATAAGATTATTCTTCCCACACATTATTTTGGATACATTTACGATGCACAGCCTATTTAGGATAACTAAGTAACACAAGCTAATTGCTAGTTGAACAAATCATGGTCATGTCAAATACTAGTCTAATTTTATCACAAGAATATCTGTACCAGGTCTAAGAGATAGACATGATTCTTTAGCTATAAAATAAGTTAAATAAGGCCTTCAAAAGCATCAGAGACCTATAGAATATGACATTAACATATGTTTTTATTATTCTAAAGATTCTTTTTTTTTGTTTTTTGTTTTTTGTTTTTTTTTTCGAGACAGGGTTTCTCTGTGTAGCCTTGGCCATCCTCGACTCACTTGTAGACCAGGCTGGCCTCGAACTCACAGCGAACCTCCTGCCTCTGCCTCCCGAGTGCTGGGATTAAAGGCGTGCGCCCTTTGACAATAAGACAAGTTAACCCCTGGCAACACCCAGCCTACCTCAAAGAAAATGGTGAGCATCTCCTTATGGAGTTGACTTCAAATGTGGCAAACAAGCCACTGGGCAAAATATCCTTGTGCCTGCCACAGACAGAACTCTGTCTAAAAAATGGGCAAGCTTAGATGCAGGCAGAGTCGCTGGTTGAACTCTGTAAAGACAGGGTAAGCAAGTCCTCAACAGTTCCTGCCTCACAAATTTGTCTGTCAGATATATTGGGCTACAAGGTTGAAGATGATGTTCCAACATTATAGAGAGTTTTCGGTGATTATTCAGGCAGTAAACTGTCTCAGTCATTTTTTTTTTAATTTTGGAAGCTGCTAGCCTGCACTCCTGGTTCACTCAGCTATTTACTTTGTATTCCTTCTCAGTCTCTGATGGGGCTGAAGAACAGATAGTTTACTCTTACAATTATTCTTAGTTGGTTAGGAGTTAAGATGTTTTTAAGCCAAGATAGATATTTTAAGTTAATAAAGATGAGATATAATAAATGTTGACTTTCATTGAGAAATTTAGGCCCACAAGATAGGAAAGATTTTTACTTCAAGCTTGCCAAATAAAAATAGCCAAATCACTATGAGTCTAACATTTATATAATTCCTACATGTCTCGTGGCTCTTCCTGCTGTCTGTAATTTTATTCATGTGTAACAATATAAATGTATATGTTAAAAAAGAAACATAATAAGAAATGGAAAATTATATTACCAATAGTGTTCTTCAAAAAAAAAAAAAACATAAATAAGAACATGTATAACATTTGCTACCCAGAGAGACCAAATAGATGTAACAAATGGAATGAAACATTTTTAAAATGTCCTACTCTTCTTCTTGATGAGTCTAAATATTATTTTCTTATTTGTCTTATTTCTTTACTCCAGAGGATAATGTAGGGAAAAGTACACATGGTAATGTGGAGAGAGACTACTTTCATAGTAACGTTTTTACTATTAAGGTTTTCAATCTTACTACTGATTAAGATGTCATTTGTTGCTTTCAGATATCTTTAAAAAATCTGCACCAACTGGAAGTTGTTGTATTGAGAAACTTCTCAGGATGGTCAAGAATTATTTCCTCTCTAGATATTGATATTGGTGGGCAAAAGTAGGTGAGCCACACAGGGCAGCTGTTCAGGCACTTCTCTGAGACTCCCCATGTTAACTGCAGTGACTGACCAGAGAAGATGCTTTGTGAGGTGAACCCTGATCCCAGTGGGAAACAAAGCACAAAGACCCTCCAGTTTTACCACAGACACAGTTCCTCTGGTCAGCAGGCATGTGAAGAACGTACAAGTTAAGATTAGAAAATGTTTCCTGTAAATATGGCCTCCATGCAGTATGCATAAATATTGCTAATATTAAATATTTAATTTGTGTATTCTAGTTTCACATTTCAGAATTATCCACTTATGGTTTATAGAATTGCAGCCTAGCATCTTTGTCTTTCTGCCCAGTATGCTATAGGTGGGTTTTATGCATGAAAAAGCATGAATTGCACTGAATTGGTGTTTTCTGCTGCAACTTTTTTTCTGCCCCATCCTCAATGTGAAATGTCACATAATGGTTCCTGGGTTTTGGAAAGATCTTGAGCTCATCTGAAGGGCAGCTTCTCTCAGTGTGTGTGCCCTAAAGAAGTCATCTTTTGTTGCCTTAGAGTTGTTGTGTGTGGAAAATTAAGAATTCCCTGAAGCATTTGTTTTCTCTCTGCGTAGCCTTGGCTGTTCTGGACTCATTTTGTAGACCAGGCTGGCCTCAAGCTCTCAGCAATTCACCTGCCTCTGCCTCCTGAGTGCTGGGATTATAGGCATGAGCCACCAGGCATGGCTTCCCTGAAGCAGATTTAAAATACGATCTCTCATGCAAACTCTGGTGCCCCATATTTGACCACGTCCCCTTGATGGGGAGGCCTGGTGGAACTCGGAGGAAGGATAGCAGGTTACCAAGAAGAGGCTTGATACCCTATGAACATATACAGGGGGAGGAGGTCCTCCTCAGTCACAAACATAGGGGAGGGGAGTAAGGGGAAAGCGGGAGGGAGGGAGGAATGGGAGGATGCAAGGGATGGGCTAACAATTGAGATGTAATATGAATAAATTAATAAAAAATTAAAAAAATAAAAATAAAGTTATAAGGTTTTTGAATAATTTAAATAAAATTAATGGTAAAATTAAAAATAAAATATGCTCTCTCTCTCTCTCTCTGTGTGTGTGTATGTGTGTGTGTGTGTGTGTGTGTGTGTGTGTGTTTATCTTACATCAGATTTTCCAATGGCTCCCTAACTCCCTCTCAACTCTAAGAATCACTGAACTAAATAAGCCACAGCTATCTAATCATAACTAGTTCTATTAGGGACATCAATTATAATGATCAGAAAAGCAGGCCATTTGCTTGATCACAAGAATTAGTCTGTAAAATGTTTACCTAGATTTTCATAAGTTCTTCACTTACTAAATCACCACCTGCTTTTTAAGTAAAATGTCATGCACATTAGTGCCCATTTGTCATCAGCCTGGTGTCACAGAGCCGGGTCTAAATGTTCTACCAACTGAATGCAAAATTCGTATCAGAGAAGGGAATCACTAAACGTCTGCTCTCAAGATATTCTCATCATTTCCTGTCTATTATCTGTCTGTCAGAGCCTCTTCAATAAAAAGGAAGAGCCTTTGTGTCCGAAACCACACACAGTATTCTTCTGGCAGTATCTCTCTGGAAATGTAGGTCTCCATTGTTAGACAGCAGTCTTTGTACAAAGAGGTCAGCTACAACAAGAGAAAGAGGCCAAATGAAAGCGGACACAGACAGAACCCACAGCTCATCATAAATGTGATTCTGTGTTAGATTTAAAAAGTTATGTCAAGTTAATAATATTATGCAAAGAAAGGTACCCTCTAAGAGGAAATATGAAAGGAGGAAACACAAAGAACCCTCTGTAATATGACATTAATGGAAGGCAAAATTCCTCCAGTTAATACATTCCAGACACCTGAAAATAAATAACTTTTCTAAACAAGCATTCTTCAACCACAGAGTCAAAGCATATTAAGTTTTAGCCTAGTGGGTAGACTAGCAGCTAGAGATAAGAAGGAAATGCTCCACTGCCCTTGAATGCAAAGGAGACAGCATGGAGCTCAGAAAACTGCTTCAGAACCATATTCTGGGCCCACAAGTTGCAGATATGCCAACCTCCAGACGTTAGTTTTCACCTTGGGGTTATGGCCATTTCACTCATAGGATTGGTTTCTCTAAAAGTGGCTGTGACACAAGGAACACTCAACTATTTTAAAACAATATAAATGAAACAATATGAACCGAAGCATATTAATTTGAGATTCCAGTTATATTAGTTAAGGTAAACAAAAATCTATATTTGTGTAAATCCCCAATAGCCTAATACTTTAGCTTTTGTTCCAAGATAGGGATCTGTATCATGCAAACAACTTTCAGGAATTACACGTGGTAGATGCAGTTCTTTTGCCCTGGATCCATGTCTAACTGTGAGAAGAAACAGTATTGTTATGGGTCACATCTGTACATGGCAGAACTGCTTTCACCTATATCTCATTGGTCGAATTTCCAACACATGGGTTCACCAGACTGCAAACGATTCTAAGACAGATGACGTGGTTTGTCCTTAGGGGGGAAGAATATTGCATTCTAATTAACAACTAAAGATACCAGCGTTAGAGCTAACTCTTCCCTCAAAAGAAAAAAAGAACTATATAAATAATAATATCCAAATCAAGGCCAACACTAAGATTGATGTATAGGAGTGAGTGTGTGTGTGTGTGTGTGTGTGTGTGTGTGTGTGTGTGTGTGTGTGTGTGTGTGTGTGTGTTTAAGGAAATATATTGGGTTAAACACAAAAATATAAAACTTGTGTTAGTCTAACATTTAGCAACTATTCAACAACATCTCAGGCACATAAGTAGTTACATGATTATTATTACTTCTGTGAGTAATATTTTAAGTCAACATGCATGAATCAATAACATAGCCGTGGCTGTCTGTAAATGAAAACTTAGAATGGGAACAATTGCATGGAGATAAGCTTGCCATGGGGACTGTATAAACTGCATTATTTTATAAAAGACTATATGGTGTGTGTGATTTTCTCTTTTTTGGTTGGTTAAATAACATAAGTATTAAAATATATTTTCCACCTTTTAGAAAAATTAAGACTCATTATGCTTACTTGTTCTTCTAATCCTTTAATTAGTTTTAATAACAATAATTTGCATTTGATATAAAGTGTACATATATATACACATCTCTAGAGAGAGGGATGATAGAAAATAGATAGATAGATAGATAGATAGATAGATAGATAGATAGATAGATAAGTAGATAAATGTTAGAGTAAGACAGACAGATAAATAGTGATCTCTAAAACGAGATCTTTTTCTAAGTCTTTGGCAGCAAACTCAAGCTAGTAGAGTGTAAATCAAATGGTTTGACCACAATCTGAAAGACCACAAAGAATGTTTACAAAATTCAGGTGTTTAAAATCTACCACATGTCTTCTGGCATTAACTGCCTGATTAACAAACTATTCTTTCTTCTCAATACTGATCTTCCAGCTCTGGATTTCTTGCAAAGGGCTCTTAGACATTCTAACACTGACCATCCTCTAAATCAGGCTATGAGCTAGCACACACTCTGTTGAAAACCAAGTGAGATAACAGAGGTATCTGTTTCAATCTCTTCCATTTTCAGCTCTTTGACCCTTTGGGGACAGTTTTTAATGAGATCGCCAGCTTTACATATCAATAAGGGAGGGATCTGAGCAATTATCTCTCAAGTCTCAGATACACATTAGCAAATTAGCTCTCCAGCAGATAAATGAATTAATCATTAACTGAAGAGACTCTGTTACTTTACACACTTCTGTCTTTTAGGTCACTATATTGCTCGCTGTAAGCATTTTTTTTATTTAAAGAGATATTAAATTTTACATTTTGAGCAATTGGGAAGGCTTCCCTTTGTCACTTATCATCTTCTCCACTTCCGCATCTTCTCCTCTGCTCTACGTTTCTCCCACAAGTGAAGGGCAGGTTCATACTCAACACCTGCTGAAAAATCTAAAGACACGCTTCGTCTTCTTTTATTTTCAGGAAGAGTTGTTGTAAGAAATCTACATGCAATAGTTCCTAAACTCATTCCCTGAGAAAGAAAGCGGAGCTAACATGAGTTAAAATAGTCACATATTTGGGAGTAAGCATGTCAACATTACTCACTGGTGGAAAAGAAGATGGCTCAGTGTGCTTGTGTACAATATCTAAGGTGAGTGCCTCACGTGGGAGGTATTTTGTAGCTCCGATATTAAGTGATCTTATTGAAAGGCTTTATCCATGAGAATAGCCAAGCCATGATGCTTGACGCAAACTAGTGTGCATCTAACAGTTGGGAGAGATGTGTTCCCCCATTCTTTTCTCTCTCAGCTAGCCACTTCATTTGTTTTATTTTTCATTTCTTCTGTCACATCCAGTTCCTGGAAATCCTTTGGTTTTCACATATGAGAGTATCAAAATAGTATTTTATTTGATGTCTGCTAAGATATTCCTACTGCTTTACAAAATCCTATTCCTTGATAATGTATCTGACATATTAATCTAAAAATAAAAATAACTCTGAATTGTAGTAATTCTTTTCTTTCTAAAGCCCTTTTTTACATGGCAACAAGAGAGCAATTTTTATTTCCTTTTTAAAATTGTTTACATATTTTATTAAATATTTTAACATATACATTTGTATTATTATACATATATACAATAAACTACTTACAGCAAGAAGAATCACAAATCAGTCAGGAAGTATATAAATCTTACATTCATAGTGTTTTGGCTATTTGTATTTGTCAGCCTTGAAGGAAACATGTTTCCTATCTTGGTGAGTCTAAAATTCTGAATGTAAATCAATGTCTATCATATTTTGTCATTGTCAACTTAAAACATCTATCTAGACCTAAAAATAAATAAATAAATAAAACTTAACCCCTAAACAACTAAGCCTAATTGTAAAACTAAACTATCTGGTCTTCAACCCCATCAGAGACTTGAGAAGGAATAAAATTAATACCTGAGTACACAGGAAGTACAGGCTAACAGCTTCCCAAATGAGAAGATGACAGAGATAGTTTGCTGCCTGAACAACACCCTAAATCTCTATAACATCGAAGCATCATCTTCAGCCTTCTGGCCCAGTTTATCTGAAACACATATTTGTGAGGCAGGAATTATTGAGGACTTGCTTACCCTGTCTTCGTAGAATTTGGTCATTGACCTTGGCTGCATCTAAGCTTGTCCATATTCAGGCAGAATTCTGTCTATGATATAAATGGGAACATTTTGCCCAGTGGTTTGTTTGCCACATTTGAAGCCATCTCCCTAGGGAGGTTCCTTGATGCTCATCATCTTCTTTGAAGTAGGCTGAGAGTTGCCAGAAGTTAACCTGTCTCATCTTCAGTAAATCTTTAAAATAATAAAAACATTTTAAATGCCATATTCTGTGTGTCTCCGAGGTTTTTGAAGACCTTATCTAACTATTCTAACTTATCTTTCTTTCTTCGGTGATAGATGTTTATTTTTATTGGGAGTTGGTTATAAGTTGTTATTGATCTTATTTAGAGAGAAGACAAGACTGGACTCAAGGATGTCTCTCTGTTCCTTTATCTTTCATTCTTAGGTTTGGAGATAGGGGTTGAAAAGAAAGATGGGGAACAGAGAAACATATAGGGATGATAGGTCAAAAAGTAGATTAGTGAATCTACTCCTCAACTTAATGCCTTAATTGTTACTCACAATTATTTTTAATTCACTGGCCTAGAATTTTGAATATAGATGCAAAATAAGTTTAATTTAGATACATTGTTATAGAATTCAAATTTAAGACTATTCTTCACACACATCGTATATATGTCTGCTCTAATATGTGGTATTGTGTACCCACACAAGTCAATTGTAATACAAAGTTTACTTCCAATGCTTTGAAAGTGCTATTGCAGGCTGGTTAGGATAAGTTAGTTATACAAGTTAATTATCAGTTGATCATATCAATTACTAGTCTATTTTCGCCATAAGTTTTATTTCTTTTTGAAGAAAAGGACTCAACTTTGTATGAACGTTCATGATGGTATTTTATTCTTGTCAGGCTCACAAATACTGTACTAAAATCAATCTGCTGTTACAGAGCACTGTGGCAACTGCTACCCACGGACTCCTGGGACTGATGTCTGCAAATAATCAGGCTGGGAAAGAGATTCCGACGATAAGTGATGATGACGAAGTACTAGAAAGAAGGTTATGAAGACCAGGACACCAACTGCTAGTGTCATATGACTCTACACTGGCTTATCAACATCAAAGGATTCTTTGCACTAACTAAAAAGTCTTAATATGCGTATAGCAGACTTAAAGTGAAATTTTATTTTTATAGGTTTCATTTTTCTTTGTTCTTTTTTTTATTATTATTAATTTATTCTTGTTACATCTCAATGTTTATCCCATCCGTTGTATCCTTCCATTCCTCCCTCCCCCGCCCCCATTTTCCCCTTATTCCCCTCCCCTATGACTGTTCCTGAGGGGGATCACCTCCCCCTATATATTCTCATAGGGTATCAAGTCTCTTCTTGGCAACCTGCTGTCCTTCCTCTGAGTGCCACCAGGTCTCCCCCTCCAGGGGACATGGTCAAATGTGAGGCACCAGAGTACGTGAGAAAGTCATATCACACTCTCCACTCAATAAAACGGGCCTGTCTTCAATTCTTTCAAACAGGGAACACTGGATAAATAAGTAATGTCATTTGCAATGACTAATGACAAACATACATCCATGGTAAATGTTCATTGGACAGAATGCAATGTACTTGACAAAACCAATTAGAAAAGAAAGTGTTCCGGAATTCATTTCCTGAGCCAGCTCACACTTCCTAATGAGATAATCAGTATTGATCTTTGAGCCAACCTGCAAGCAAATATATTTCACATGTTTACTATGAATCTGCTACCAGTGCTCCTTGTGAGAAGCAATCAAAAGCTGGTACTTTGATCACATGTCCTCTTAAAGCCATTCAAAAGACACTAGTGTGAATTCCAGCAAACAGCTGCTTCTGCTTGCAGAGACAACACTGACATTCCCACAGACCTGCTTAAGTAAAGTCTCAATGAGTCAGAGAATCATTATAGTGACTTTTTTACATCAGTCACATTAATGTGTCTTATTTTTCTTGACTCACTCTTATGCTGACTTCATGCCAACAGACAAGGAGGAAGAAAATAAATGATTCGGAACTGGACTCACTCTGCTTCTGCAACTCGCCCACTAAATCAACATTGGCACCTTGTCTCTGGTTACAACTTTAATAGAATTATCTCCTACCATAAGAGTTCTGCAAGTAGGTATATTTTTTTCACTCTCCAACTAGAATGAAAATTAAACCATAGGATTTCACCTTATTTCTTATATTATATTTTTGTAGCTTGACTGACAAATGTTCCCCCCATAGGCTCATGTTTTTGGACACTTGATTCTCAGATGATGGTACTATTTGGGAATCTGGGAAGACCTTTAAGAGCTGGGGCCTTGCTGGAGAAAATTGGTCACTATAGAGAGGTCTTTTTTTTTTCTTTCCTTTTTTTATTATTTAATTAATTTATTCAGATTACGCCTCAATTGTTATCCCATCACTTGTATCCTCTCGTTCTCCCTCCCTCCGGCTTTCACCCTATTCCCCTCCCCTAGGTCTAAGACAGAGGGAGACCTCCTCCCCCACCATATGGTCATAAGCTATCAAGTCTCATCTTGGTAGCCTGCTTATTCTTTCTTTGAGTGCCACCAGGCCTCCCCACCAAGGGGAGGTGGTCAAATATGGGGCACCAGAGTTCATGTTAGAGTCTTATAGACTAGTTCCACCTTCTTTTTTCTCTTTCCTTCCTGATTGCAGATACAGTGTAGCCAACAGCCTGTTGCTCTTGCTGCCATGCTCTCCCCACCATGACTGACCATACTGACCTCTCAAACTATAAACCAGAATAAAGCCTCTTCTCTTAGGCTGCTGTTTGCCAGGTGCTTTCCAAAGCAATAAGGTGAGTAACTAATACAGAAAACATTGTTTCTTTCCAGAAGGGGTGACCCAAGACCTGCGGACACACCTGCTGGGGGTAGAGGACTACAATGTAGGTAGGAGAAGAAAATAGCTATCTACACCAATTAAGGAGAGTTACAGAAATGAGGATTGTGAATGCTCTACATTATTTTGTTAAGATTATGTTTTATTGTATACATATATATTAAGCGGATTCATGTGGGGTTTTTTTCTTTTTTTTTCTTTTTTTTTTTTTTTAATTTATTCTTGTTACATCTCAGTGTTTATCCCATCCCCTGTATCCTCCCATTCCTCCCCCCACCCCATTTTCCCATTATTCCCCTCTCCTATGACTGTTCCTGAGGGGGATTATCTCCCCCTGTATATTCTCATAGGGTATCAAGTCTCTTCTTGGCTACTTGCTGTCCTTCCTCTGAGTGCCACCAAGTCTCCCCCTCCAGGGGACATGGTCAAATGTGAGGCACCATAGTACATGAGAAAGTCATATCACACTCTCCACTCAACTGTGGAGAATATTCTGACCATTGGCTAGATCTGGGAAGGGGTTTAAAGTTTACCTCCTGTATTGTCCTTGGCTGGTGCCTTAGTTTGAGCGGGACCCCTGGGCCCAAATCTGCCTATCATAATGTTCTACTTGTAGGTTTCTAGGACCCTCTGGATCCTTTTATTTTGCTATTCTCCCATGCGTCTCTCAGTTAGAGTCTCAATAGGGTGCCCTCCCCTCTGTCCCAGTTTCCTGGTAAGTAAAGGCTTTCATGGGACATGCCCCTTGGGCTAGTATGCAGATATAAGTGAGTATATACCATTTGAGTCTTTCTGCTTCTGGGTTAACTCACTCATTATGATCATTTCTAGCTCAATCCATTTATCCACAAATTTTGGGAATTCCTTGTACCACAGTTTCTTTATCCACTCCTCTACTGAGGGACACTTAGGCTGTTTCCATGTTCTGGCTATTATGAATAAGGCTGCTATGAACATGGTTGAGCAAATTTTCTTGTTGTGTGCTGGAGCATCTTCTGGGTATATTCCAAGGAGTGGAATAGCTGGGTCTTGAGGAAGCCCTATTCCCATTTTTCTGAGATAGCACCAGATAGATTTTCAAAGTGGCTGTACTAGTTTGCATTCCCACCAGCAATGAAGGAGTGTTCCTCTCTCCCCACATCCTCGCCAGCATGTGGTGTTGCTTGAATTTTTGATCTTAGCCATTCTGATGGGTGTAAGATGGAATCTCAGAGTTGTTTTGATTTGCATTTCCCTGATGACTAAGGAGGTTGAGCATTTCTTTAAGTGTTTCTCAGCCGGGTTTTTTTTTTTTTTTTTCTTGATTTATTTTTTGAGGTTGTATTTTAATTATAACATTTCTCCCTTCTCTTTCCCCATTCCAAGCCCTTCCTTAGGCCCCTCCTCACTCTCTTTCAAATTCATGGCCTCTTTTTTTCATCAATTAGTATTGGATTCTGGGGTCCATTTATACCCAACATAAATCTAACATAACTCAAACACCAGGTCAATGCAGATGACAAAAATTTATTGTAGTCAAGCCATTACTGATTGACCATGGCTTCAGAGCAGACACAGGAGCTCAACTACAGCATATTTAAAGGATAAAATCATAGAGTGAGTGGGAGCAAGGTGAGCTGTACCATCATCCAATACTATTTTGAGCAAGGTTGAGCAAGGGAGTTTCCATCAATCAGGCTAGGCATAGATCCCTGGGGCTTAGGAACATGACTTGTTTAGCCCTGCTAGCAAGGTGGAGAAGTTGTCCCTGAGATGTCTGGACTCAGACAACTGTTTCCTAACAACAAAATCTGTTTGGCTATCAGGAAATCCTCAGTTCCTCTAGGGCCTGGGACCTTGAATTTAGTTTCTCCCTATGATTAAATGGAGTTTAGAAATGAAATGGTAGGACTTCGAGTAAATTTTTTTGCTCCTTCCTAGCATTGCATGGATACATGTACTTGTGTATATACATATATTTCTAAATATTACCTGCTGAGTCAAAGTTATTTTTTTATTTTTTAATAAATTTATTCTTGTTATATCTCAATGGTTGTCACATCCCTTGTATCCTCCCATTCATCCCTCCCTCCCATTTTCCCCTTATTTCTCTCCCCTATGACTGTGCCTGAGGGGGATTTCCTCTCCCTGTATATGCTCATAGGGTATCAAGTCTCTTCTTGGTAACTTGCTATCCTTCCTCTGAGTGCTGCCAGGTCTCCCCCTCCAGGGGTCATGGTCAAATATGAGGCACCAGAGTACGTGTGAAAGTCATATCCCACTCTCCACTCAACTGTGGAGAATGTCCTGTCCATTGGGTAGATCTGGGTAGGGGATAGAAGTTTACGACCTGTATTGTCCTTGGCTGGTGCCATAGTTTGAGTGTGACCCCTGGGCCCAAATCTGCCTATCATAATGTTCTTCTTGTAGATTTCTAGGACCCTCTGGATCCTCTACTTTGCTATTCTCCCGTGCTTCTCTCATCTAGAGTCCCAATAGGATGTTCTCCCGTCTGTCCCAGTTTCCTGGTAATTGAAGACTTTCATGGGACATGCCCCTTGCGCTAGTATGCAGATATAAGTGAGTATATACCATTTGATTCTTTCTGCTTCTGGGTTAACTCACTCATTATAATAATTTCTAGCTCAATCCATTTATCCACAAATTTCAGGAATTCCTTGTTTTTAATAGCTGAGTAGTATTCCATAGTGTATATGTACCACAGTTTCTTTATCCATTCTTCTACTGAGGCACACTTAGGCTGTTTCCATGTTCTGGCTATTATGAATAAGGCTGCTATGAACATGGTTGAGCAAAGTTTCTTGTTATGTGCTGGTGCATCTTCTGGGTGAAGAACAGATAAACAAGGCAAATAGTCCCATTTTCCCTACAGAAATAGAAGCAATCATTGATAGTCTCCCAACCAAAAAAAGCCCAGGGCCAGATGGTTTCAGTGCAGAATTTTACCAGACCTTCAAGAGCGAGCTGGTACCAATACTCTTCAAGCTACTCCAAAAGATAGAAATGGATGGAACATTGTCAAAGTTATTTTTACATATGGAGTGGGGCTGACCATTTGATCAATTGGTATGCTCTTCCTAAGAAGAACCTCCTCTATAATGCCCAGGTTTACTCAGTTGCCAGTAGTTCTTTATGTAGAGTGGAGGCCTTATGGGAATTTCCCTGTCAAGTCCCTGGTGTTCATTGTGTCTTCCATGTTCAGGTCATGTTTGGGTGATCACATTGGTGAGATTTTCTGTGTATAGCTTCTACTGTTACTAGGAGACACAATCCCACAACAATGTCCCTGGTCCCCAGGCTCTTCCAATCTTCCAGCCCCTTACCTTTATTCCTTTGCCATGTGATATAACATCAACTGAGATGACATTGGTAGTTAAGTGTGACAGATACATTATCATATTAAAGTAATGGTATGTTAAAAGACTACGCATTTCTCAAGGAATTTTGTCATCTATTCTGGGGAAGAATAGTGCATTTCTGGTTGCATGAAAGATAGGTATGTGAGGTGAAATCATGGCCTTGCTATTGTCTTCATATAGGGAATAATCATGACATAAGAAGATATGATTGTCCATATTATGAGGGGGGTAATTATAATGGTTAACTCTGTTGTCAAATTGACTGAATCTGGGTTAACTAAGAGATACACTTCTGGGGTGCTCCATGAGGTTATTTCTTAGAAGTAAATAACAAGTGATCATGTATTGGCATCTCCAACAACAAAGTAACCCACTGTATGTAGCTTAAGCTTCACGCCTAGAGGTTTAGGCATCTCCCTCACAAGAGTTTCCTGCAGGATTCGGACCCTTCCACTCCAGGGTTTCATTGTAATTAAGTTCCTCGGTGATATGAACAACACCTTCTTCCTATGGACCAGATATGAAGAGGTCTTAGATGCTCCTTACTGGGGAGGGCACCTACCCTGATGGCTTTGCTACCTCTGATGCTGCTGTCCCACACCAACACTAGAACTCAGCATCCTAGGCCTTCCTCTGTAAACTAAAAACCCATGGCTATCCAAGAATGCTCCAGATCTTCAACCAAGACCAGGTTGGGACTGCTAAGGGATCCAAAACCTTTGGGCAAAGTAGCTACTGGTTCTCAATCTCTGCATTTTTGTACAGCTACTGATGCACTACACAGTTCATGTTATGTAAGCAGATAGAATAAATAACACTTTTAATATATATTCATTCTATCAGAGAATCTCGACTAGTAATAAATTTTAGTCAGTTTTTTTGTTATCCTATAGGAGGCATCTTAATTGAAAGATACCTATTACTGGCAATAAATTTTATGTTATATATTAATTGACTAAATGTATATACATACACATATACATACATTATATATGTATATATTGACACATTCATATATACATATTAAAAGACCTGTAGTAGGTTAAATATTAATTTTAATTATATAATTGTAAACATGGAAGTTGATAAAATGTCATAGCACAAGGATTCATGTATTAAACCATACAATAACAATCTGAATGACAGTCTCAAAAATATATCCCCACATTACTTTGATTGTATAAAAATGAGAATATTTAGTAACTATAAATCAAATAGCTTCCAAACAACTTGTCAACCATGTTGGTAAGTTACAGTTCACAAATCCAAAATAGAAAAAGAAGGGGAAAAAAACCAGTGAATACCATAGCAACCATCTCACCACAGAAATGCTACTTAGGCAGTGTTTTAAGACTCTGCAATTCAGATCCCAGAATAGTGTAAAATCATGGCTCAAACTTATAAAATCTAAGATACATCTTTGTAGCATATAGAATGCTTTAGTGTTAAGTAGAAATCTGCAGTAATTTCAAAGTTGGCTATAATGTAATTTTTTAAGTTTAAAATATTTTATATAACAGAAAACTTCAGAGAAATTAGAATGCTATAGTAAATTTTCCATGTAAGATGCCACCTTCCATATTGGAGTGATCTACAAGGTTTTCCTCTACCAATACTTTAAGGAACATGTTTATGAAGAGGATTCTAGCATCCATAAAGAACCGTGTCCCATCTGGGCATGCCAGACCAGAACAGAACAGTTCAGAAAAGAACAGACCTTTACATTCAACTGAGGGACTTGATTCTGAGGGTGAAGCTTAGGCTACAGCAGATGAGATGCTGTGTGAGATGCCAGCACATGAGGTGTATGCCCAGGGAAGCTGCAGGCAGTAAGTAGAACCCACACAGAGAGAGGCCATGTGGGTCCAGCCCGTAAGACCACACAGGCAGGGCTGGCTAAGCCGGCTCATGTTTATATCATGATACCACATGCTGAAGATGCTTGACCAGGAACTGCAGGTTTTAACGTTTGCACTGCTGAGTTTCGATGTTCCTCTGATACCGTCCTTCTCTGCTTTATCTCTGCCCTCCCCTTCTGGGGTGGGAATATTTACTCTGCTGAAGCATCTTGGATGAATGTCCCTCTGTTTTGTTTTGTTTGCTTGCTTGGTTGTTGGTTGGTTGGTTGGTTGGTTGGTTGGTTTTTGCAGTGGCTCGCAGTTTAGAGTTTGCCTTTAGTCTCAGAATATGCCACAGACTTAGACTTTAGATACTGTTGTGATATTAACACTGTTATAAAATAGCTAGTTCACTCATAGTCATGGAAATTGTATGTATTTTTGAAGGTTACTAATTATTTTTTCAATTTAATTAATAAAGACTTGCATAGAATTTCATTTTTTCCTGTATGTTGGAAATTTGTTAGAGTCTTTTTATGTTATTAGTTTCTAGTTCATAGATTTTCATATTTCTTTACTATCCTAGTAGTGCCTGTAAGGTAAGAATGCAACAACCTCTAGTTCGTTTCTAGCAGTACAATTGTTCTTTTTTCTATTTTCTTTGTTAGCTTGGCAGCAGGTTTATTATTAAAATTTTATCAAAGAACTCGTTTTTGGATTTATTGATTTTTCTCTATTGTTTGCATTTTGAATTTCATTAGTTTTTGCTCCAATTTATATTCTTTATTCTCTTTTGTTTGCTTTGAGTTAATATTTCCCTATGTTCTTATGGCAAAACTTAAAATTATTGACATCAGATCATTTTTATTTCCTAACACATGTGTTTAGTCTATGAAAAGAGAAGTAATGACAAAACACCATATTTAACTACTTAGATGGATTTGTATATAGATCTAAATATAAGACAATAATAAACAAACTATATGAATAAGAGAAAAAGAAGTATATCTTATACGGTTTTATACTGTGCATAAAGAGAAATGGTATAACAGAAATTTTGAAAATAACAGTAACTATAAAAAATAAGATAAATAAATATTGTTAGCTAACAATATGGTCCAGTAGGAATAATTGCTTAGCACAAGCCTGAGGACTTAAAGATTTTTTTGTTTGCTTGTTTGTTCATTTGTTTGTTTGCTTGTTTGTTTGGGGACAAGGTGTCTATAGATAGCCCTGGCTGTCTTAGAGCTTGCTATGTAGAACAAGCTGGTCTCCAACCCCCTGTGCTAGGACTAAAGGCACCTGGTATTATTTGAGTTTTATACTTAGAACCCACAGTAGGAGAAAATCTCTCCAAATGGCACTACAAGCTAAGAAACAAGCGTATTTATAATTTTGCAAATGCCAGGAAACTTAGAAGAAAGCCAAAGTTCATAACTTAATAAGAAAGATCTAGGAAAATTCCTTCAGGAAGCATCTATCGCATGATATAAGAAACTAGATTAGATTTTTTTTTTTTTGATGTGAATGGAAGCAAAGTAGGAGTGTGAACCTTTCCAGTTGTGTTCAACAGCATATTGTAAATTCTAGATGACACAATAAAACATGAATATATATATATATATATATATATATATATATATATATATATATATATATACATATACATATACAATGGAAAAGAAATGAAATTGTGTTTGTTTTAGATGAAGTGATTGTTTTTGTATAAAACTTCCAAATAATCAACAGCAAGAAATAAACTCCCATCATAGTAAGAACTTAAAAAGATTCAAGGATATAAGATTAACATTTCAAAAACAAGTCATTGCTTGTACCAGCAATGAGTAATTGGAATTTAATTGGCATTAAATCACACAACCATAACATTAACAATAAAAACAAACCACAAATTAATTAATTGTATATAGTAACTCTGATGAAAGGAAAAAGTGGATCTGTATAAATAGGAAGTTTTATGTATATGGCGATCAAACCTCAACATTGTTAAGATACCAGTTCTTAACTTTACCCATAGATGTAATTCAATCCTGATTAGAAAAAAAAAAAACCCAGAAAGCTAACCATAGATGCTGCCAAATGCATCATTGAATAGATGTGAATGGTTAAGAGGCTCTGAGTCATCAGCACACCGCTGAAAAGGACTAATGTCAGGGGACTGAAAGAACAAGCTTCCATGGCTGGCTATATCACTATGCTATAAAATTGCCAAAACTCCAGATAAACAGATTGATAAAACAGAAAAGAAGCCAGAAATAGAGCTTCAAAAGTATAATCAAATGACCTTTGTCAAAGAAGTCAAAGCAATTTAATGTGGAGGGGGAAAAAAAGATGTTTTCAACAAATTGTAGTTAAACAATTGTATATCCGTTTGCAGAAGGAAGAAAAAAAAATGAGACGGAAAGAGGGATAAAATGAAAAAAAAACTCACATTCCACAAAAATTAACTCACAATTAATCATAGAATTTAATATAAGAGAAATACAGTTTTAGAGAACAGCAAAAGAATAAATGGACACAGTGGAACTTTATCCACCCATTAATAAAATGAAATAATGAAATTTAGGGAAAATAAATGAATCTGAAAGTCATTGTAGTAAGTAATGTAACTCAGGCTCAGAGCGATGCCATTTGTTTTCTTTCAAGTGCGTATCCTTGGTTCTACTGTTCAAATAATCATGGCAATGCATATGAATCATGAAACAAGATAGAAAGCCACGAGAGGAGAGGAACAGGCTTTATGGAAGGACTGGAAGGGGCAATAAAAACACATGTGCTGTGAACGTGGAAGCAGCAACACTGTGGGTTGAAGGATAAAAGGAGAAGAAAGATCATGAAGAAACGTGGAGGAGAGATTGCAGGTACATTGTTGTACTTGATGTACACACATACTTACCATCGCATATGCTTAAAGATTCATAGATAAGAAGCATACACAACTCACAAGGAAATGAAAGAGATCAATAAACCAAACTAGAAAAAAAAATGACAGACCAGTGGAGATAATTGTCACAAACTAAGGAATATATAAATTAAACAGTACCACAAAGGTCCAAATATTTAAATTTACAGAAATGACAAGAGCACAAAAATTAAAAGACAGCTAGAAACTGAGATAAATTATTTGCCATGTTCACTGTGGCATATGAGATATTTCTAGATGTCCTGACACAAGCTGTTTCAGAGAAAGCAAGAAACAGAGCTAAATTAATGAGAGAGGTAAGGAGCCTGTGGCGAAAGTTTGACATGGCAGAGACAATGCCAAGGGCCTAGAAAACACCACACAACTTCTGGAAAGGAAAAAAGGCTCAGTGTGGACCTTCAAAGGCTCAGTGAGATGTAAATGTGTACTTTTTAAAAGCTGTTGACTCAGAGAAAGGATAGCAGGCTACCAAGAAGAGACTTGATACCCTATGAGCATATACAGGGGGAGGAGGTCCCCCTCAGTCACAGTCAAAGGGGAGGGGAGTAAGGGGAAAATGGAAAGGAAGGGAGGAATGGGAGGATACAAGGGATGGAATAACCATTGAGATGTGATATGAATAAATTAATAAAATATATTTAAAATAATAAAACTCAAAGATTAAAATGAGGAATGGAATACATAAACATTGACTAAAATAAAGCATACAAAGCATGTAAAAAAAAACCAGGCACACAAGTACAGAAGTGCATGTATGTAATCTCAAGGCTGAGGATGCAGAGAGAAGAAACGCCCAGGGGTATGCCTGATAGATAGTCTAGCACAATCAGCCAGGTCAGGTTTCAAAGACCCTGCTAACCAGATACTAATTGAGAAAGACACTAAATATTGAATGCTTACATATACACACACACATACCACCACCACCACCACACCACACACACACACACACACACACACACACATGCACACCACCATAAAAGAAGTACCCAGTGCTACATAATTATAGTAAGCATAACGTTTACTATATTTACACTGAAATCTAGCAGAGAAAGGTAGATTAGTAAAAGGGTATTATAATAGGTCATGGTAGAAAATAGACACAGAAATTACTGAAATTATATAAATTAAATAGGCTGTGAACTATTAGAGACACAATCAAGGAGCAACAATATTCATTGGTTAAGACCAAGCATTTAGTCTTAGGATGCTCTGACATGGATCTCCCTGAAGTCACCTTCTCTGCCTATTAAGTCCCTAGTGGCACCTGGGTCTCCTGCTTCTTTAAATGGATGTTTAGAAAATAAAGGAAATATTAAAATAAATACATTGTCATAATTGTCAGCAGCATTGCATTTTGGAGTCCTGGACTTGTAGTTTATCTTTGTATAGTTGAGTATCTTGAAAATCTTTAAATATCAAAAAGATAAAACCAATTATCTCAACTACATTTAGGATGGATAGACATAAAAGGAATAGTGTCTGTCAAGGATTACACAAGAAAGGTAAACTCCAGCAACGGTGAAAATACAAAAGCTGGTGTCCTCCTAAGTCCAAATGAAAGAAAATGTTGAGAGAGCTGTCATTTCTCACTAGCAGTTTTTAAATGATTCTAATAAGATTCAAACTCAACAGTTAGTGCTAAGCGTGTGACAAGCACAGCAGTATGAGTGGCATTTTCTCCCATTTACGTATGCGAACACCGAAGCCTGAAAAGAATACAAGGTTTAGCCAAATACACATGGCTTATTGGCAGCTTGAGCATTACCTAACTCCCTGTTGAAGATTCCTTTGAGTATGCGATGTTCATTTCACCATTAAGTGCACTCCTTGCATTGGTTCTTCATGAACATTTGGTAGGATGGAGTCTTTGCTGTGCTAAAAGATGCTATATTCAGTGAAAGTTTGCCAGTAGTACCAACATTATTCACATTTGGATGCGTGGGTGGGAAAGAGCAAGCAACATCTGCTGCTCCTCCATGGTCCAGTGCACAGAACTATAAAAATGCAAAATGTTCTCTTTTTTCCTTTTTTTTTTTTTTTTTTTTTTTTTTAATGAACAACCAGTCCCGAAGGAATCACTGAAGAGAGAAGACAGACTTTAAACCAAACCACAAAATCATTTCAAAGCTAATTAGAAGCTACAAGTATAGAAAAGGAAATTGTATTGTAGCATATTTAGAACATGGAAAGAAGACTGGTGGGCTGCAGCTCACCCTCAGCCAAGCCATGTCGTGCAGCCCAGCCCTGCTCACTCTTTGTTCCACTGTGTGTTTGACTGACATTGCCAGCACCTCACTCATCTTGCAATGGAAGGAAAACAAACAACTGCTGGCCCAGGTGATGGCTACATAGAGAACTGCATCCAAACAGTGAAACTGGTGGTGTAAACTAGTTGAGTCATTGCCCCGTGGGTGACAAGAAGTGCATGGAGTGAGAGGAGTTTCAGCCGAAATCACAGCTAGGGCTTCTGTGGGAGACCAGACTGGCAGAACACAGCCCTTACAGCCTAAGGTTTTACAGCATATCCATAAGAGGTGTTACTGACCACTATGCTGCTTCTGTTCGATTCTAAAGCAACGTGTACCATCTGTGCTAAACATCCTAAGAACAGCGCTGACTGGAGAAAACACACAACTTACAATGCTATCTCTCCACACTCCTGAGGTGATCTGACTTCTACTATTGATGGAAGAAGAATCATTGCTCAGGCCTTCTCTTCCTGCTGAAAGCCCAGACCAGAAACAAGCCCCTTGCTAAACCACATTCACATTTTTTTTCATGTAGAGAAGGAAAGGAGAGGCAATAGATTTTTATTGCTTTCCTCAAAGCAAATACTTTACTATATTAAATTTTGTTCTATTTAATTATATATTACTCTATGTAATATTCAATTTTGCATAAATCTGATGTCTATGAAAAATAGTGCCTAAAGAGAAAAGAGAAATTGAGCTGGAGAGACTGCTGGACATCTTTTCAGGGCAATCAGAGGTACCTCACCCAAAACTGAGCCTTCTGGAAACTTTGAGTATGTAGACAGAAATGCAGACATGTATAAATAATACTTCCTCTCAAGCATTTGATATAGAACGGGGGAGTGCTTGCTTGTGATAACAGTCATAGGTATAAAGCCACAGGCTTGCCCTGAGAGAGACTCAGAGCAAGAATTTCTGATGTGCTAATGGATTGGATTCAGGAAGAAAGTAAAAAATAACAGAGAAGTCCAAAAGAAGATTAAGTCTAGTGCTCATGAAAGTAACAGTAAATGGCACAAGAGACAAAAATCTCACTTGAAAAACCTGAGCAAAATCCCCAGCTCTGATCTGTATTAGCACTACCAACTTCATCAAGGTCTTAGGATAAGATAGATTAATAATGATTTCACCCAAATCGTCAGGGCTTTTATACAGGCTGCAGAGGGTGATTCGGAGAGATTAGGGTTCTTGTGAGCTGAAGATTTTCTGTCTTCCTTTCACTTTGTCCGCTCTTGTCTCTTCTTGCCTACTTTGTTCTCCTCAACCCATGACATTTCCCCAGCTCTTACCATCGGTCCCATTCACCATGTGAGAGCACATACAAGACTCAGCAACATGCAATATGAAAAGAGGCCTCACTAGAAACCAATCCTGCACATTCTCGGAGTTTCTGAGTGGGAAACTCATAAGAACACGTATTTATGTCAGTAAGCCATCAGTTTTATAGCACATAGCTGAGGCTGACAGGTTGAGCAGACTAATGCACATAGCAGGTAATAAGGTAAGACCAGGCATATATTGGACACCATGTATTCAACTAAAACCTTCTTCTATGCTTTTTACTTCCATATGACAGACTTTTTTCCATATCAAAAATGAAAATCTTGTACTCTTTTCAGGAGAGCTAACCAGAGATATTCACTGCTCCATCCTTTCTATCTACTCCCTGTCCCCTATGCACAATGTAAGCAGACTACCTGCTGTAGCCTACCCACCTCTCTACTTCCATATCTATCAGGTGTATCTTCTCCTCCAAACTGTTCCCCCACTCAACCTGCTATCCTAGTCTAATACTTCACCAGGCATTCTCCTGGAAGCCACCAGCCAAGCCTTACAGATGAGCAAAAAGACCAGCGGAGCAGGCAGGCAAGCATTTTATCTTCACTCTTCTTCTTCTCCTCCATGTCTAAGTCCCTATTCTTACTCTGCTCTGTAGTAGACTATCTGTTGTGGCCTCTCCTCTCTGCCCCCATTCCCTGGGGGACTAAGCAAATCCTGGTGGAACACCCTGAATACATCCATTACCCCCATGGTCTCCCTCAGAGTCCCAGACCATCGCCTTGCCTAAATGTCAGCTCCTATTGCCTAGGAACAAATTATACCCAGAACTCCCAGAGGGGCCATACATCAGCACCCCAGAAGAACTTTCTAACCGGCAATACACACTCTTGAGAGGGCAACAGAGACCAAGGAACAAAACACATACCCAACAAAGACAAGATGAAATATTAATACCTAGAATTACAATCAGATGCCTCTGTGCCCATGTAAATATAAAACCTATTATATCCAAAACAAAATATTTCCAATAGATCTCATCAGCCTCATCACAGTAGGGTGATGAGTATTGCAGCACACTAAAGCATAAGACAACGACCTTAATATTTTAAACTTATAGATGTCCTTAAAGGGGAAATTCATAGATACTTTAAAGAAATCCATGAAAACACAATCAATGCAAGTAAATGAATAAGACATTTCAAGGCTTGAAAATTAAAACAGAATCAACAAAGAGGGAAATCTATAAATGAAAAATTTAGGAACTTAAAGAGGAACTTCAAGGGCAACCCTCACCCACAAGAAAACCAAAAAACAAACAAATAAAACAAGACCCTTAGCTATTGGATACGCAATAGAAAAAAAAATGGATATTTCAGTCAAAGAAAATGCTAAATCTAAAATACTCTTGCCACAAAACATCCAAGAAATCTGGGACACTATGCAAAGACAAAATCTATAAATAACAGAAATATAAGAAGGAGAAGAAACCCATGTCAAAAGCAAAGAAAATATTTTCAATAAGATCATGGACTCTCAAAGACTAGTATACCCTGCACGACTGTCAATCAAATAGATGTAGAAAATAGGACACTTAATGATAAAAACAAATTTAAACAATATTGACCCATAAATCCAGCCCTACATATGTGGCTAAAAGGAAAACTCCAACCTCAAGAAGTCAGCCATACCCAAGAAAATCCCAGAAAAGCCACAATAGACAATCCCAGACAAGCAAACCAATAGATCAATAGAGGAAACACATATAACAAAGCAACCAGAATCAACAAACACTATTCACTGATATCCCTCAACATCAACGGTTTCAATTCCCCAATTTAAAAATTCAGACTAACAGCTTGGATCTGAAAACAGAATCCATCCTTCTGTTGCTTCTAAGAAACACACATAATATCAAGGGTAGATATCACCTCAGGGTAAAAGGATGCTAAAAAAAGATATCCCAAGCAAATGAGCCTATGAATCAAGCTGGTGTAGCCATTTTAATAACTAACAAAATAGGCTTCAGAAGACATAGGGAAAAACATGATATACTCATTAAAGGATAATGTAATTTTTAATATCCATAGATCAAATACAAAACCACTTATATTCTTAAAAGAAATACTATCACAGCTTATACACATATTGACCCTCACACACTGATAGTAAGAAACTTCAATACTCCACTCTCACTAATAGACAGATAATCCAGAAAAACAAAATGAAATAAATAGTATTGTACTGGAGCTATTTAACTTTATTAACAAATGAACCTAACATATATTTACCAAACATTTCAACTCAGCACAGAAGCATATACTCTCTCATCAGCAACTCATGGAACCAAACTTTACCACATACTTGGATCCAAAGGGAGGCCCAGCATATAAAAGATAATTTAAATAACTCCCTGTATCTTTTCTGACCACCATGGATTAACAGAAACAATAAAAATCTTATAAATTCGTAGAAACTAATCAACTCACTACTCAATGAAAAATAGTCAAGACAGAAATTATAAACAAGTTGAATGTTTTACGTGATTAAATGAAAATGAATACACAATGTACCACAACTTAGGGGATACAATGAAGAAGATTCTAAGAGGCAAGCTTGATAGTATTAGTCCATGCATAGAAAAACTGGAGAGACTGAGGCCTTGATAGCACACCTTTAAGCTTTATAATAAAAAGAACATACAGCAAGGAAAAAAAAACAAATTCAGAGCTCATAAGGATAAAATAGAAACGAACAAATATCAGCAAAAAAATTACAAAGAATCAATAAAATTAAGAGTTGCTTGTTTTAACAGATATAGGTTGTTTAGTTTTGTGTTGAAGTCTTCAATCCACTTAACTTTAGTTTTGTGCATGGTGATTAATATGGATCTATTTGTGTTTTTCTACATGTAGACATCCAATTAGACCAGCACCATTTGTTGAGGGCGCTATCTTTTTCCATTGTGTGGTTTTGGCCTCTTCATCAAAATTCAAGTCTCCATAGGTGTGAGGGTTTATTTCTGGGTTTTCGATTTTATTCCAGTGATCAACCAGCCTATTTCTATGCCACTACCATGCAGTTTTTATTACTGTTGCTCTATAATACAACTTGAGATCAGGGATGACGATTTCTCTGGAAGATCTTTTATTGTATAGGACTGTCTATGCTATTCTGGGTTTTTTGTTTGTTTGTTTGTTTGTCTCCATATGAAGTTGAGAATTGATCTTTCAAAGTCTGTAAAGAGTTGTGTAGGTATTTTGATAGGGATTGCATTAAATCTTCAGATTGCCTTTGGTAAGATGGCCATTTTTATTACATTGTTCTTCCCAATCTGTGGGAAGAGCCTTGAACCCAATAGCTCAGGCTCTAAGACCAACAATTAATAAATGGCACCTCATGAAACTGAAAAGCTTCTGTAAGGCAAAGGACACTGTCAACAGAAGAAAAGGACAGCCTACAGAATGGGGAAAGATCTTCACCAACCCTGCATCCCAAAAAGGACTAATATCCAAAATATATAACGAACTCAAGAAATTAAACACCACCAAAGCAAATAATCCAATTTAAAAATGGAGTACAGAGCTAAGCAGAGAATTCTCAACAGAGCAATCTCTAATGTCCTAGAAACATTAAGAATGCTCAATGTCCTTCTTCCTCAGGGAAACACAAATCAAAACAACTCTGAGACATCATCTTACACATATCAGAATGGCTAAGATTAAAGTCTCAAGTTATAGCACATGCTGGCAAGGATGTAGAGAAAAGGAAACACTTCTCCATTGCTGGTGGGAGTGCAAACTTACACAGCTACTTTGGAAATCAATCTGGAAGTTTCTCAGAAAACTGACAATAGTGCTACCTCAAGACCCAGCTATATCACTCCTGGGCATATACTTGAAAGATGATCCACCACACAACAAGGACATTTGCTCAACTATGTTCACAGCAGCTTTGTTTATAATATCCAGAATCTGGAAACAACCTAGATGCCTCTCAATCGAAGAATTGGTTAAGAAACTGTGGTACATTGACATAATGGAATACTGCTCACCTTTTAAAAACAAGGAAATCTTGAAATTTGCGGTCAAATGAATGAAACTAGAAAAGACCATGCTGCATGAAGACCCAGAACGACACGCATGGTACATACTCACTTCTACATGGATACTAGCCCAACATAGATGTCCTCTGAGTGGCAAAGATCAGGACAGACCATGAATTCACAGAAGTACTCTGTGGAGCACTGAGAGTTTTGTGGAAGAGGTCTATGGGGAGAGGGATAGGGTGGAAGAGGGAGGGAGGGTAGGAATGGGAAGATATAAGTGAGGAGATAACAACCAGGTCGTGAAGTGAATAAGTTATAATTTTTAAAAGAGTTGCTTCTTTGAGAAAATTAGTAAGATTGACAAACCCTTAGCCTAATTACTAAGGTAGGGGCAAGAAGACTCAAATTAACAAAATTAGATATAAAAATGAGGACAGAACAACAGACCCAGAAGAGATCCAGAGTATCATAAGAGCATATTTTAAAAACCCGTACTCCACCAAATTGAAAAATCTAAAAGAAATGGATGCCTTTTTCCATACATGCCGACTACCACAGTTAAATCCAGATCAGACAAACAATTTAAATAAAGCTATTAGGTGAAATAGAAGCAGTCATTGAAAGTTTCACAAACAAAAACAAAAACAAAAACAAAAAAAACAAGGTCAGATGTCTGTAGTGTCAAATTCGATTGGGCTTTCAAAGGATAGTTAATCCCAGTACTCCTCAAGTGAGTCCATAAAACAGAAACAAAAGGAAAATAACAATATCCCAATTCATTTTACAAAAACAAAGTTACTCTGATACCTAAACAATTTAAACACTCAACAAACAAAGATAATTACAGACCAATTTCCCTTATGAACATAGATGCAAAATTACTCAATAAAATACTTTCAGATTGAATCAAAAAACATATCAAAAAGGTCATCCACTATAATCAAGTAGGCTTCTGTAAGGCAGAAGACACTGTCAAGAGAACAAAGCGACAGCCTACAGACTGGGAAAAGATCTTCACCAACCCTACATCTGACAAAGGTCTAATATCCAAAATATATAAAGAACTCAAGAAATTAAATACCACCAAACCAAATAACCCAATTGAGAAATGGGGCTCAGAACTAAACAGAGAGTTCTCAATAGAGGAATATCAAATGGCTGAGAAACACTTAAAGAAATGTTCAATGCCTTTAGTCATCAAAGAAATGCAAATCAAAATTACTCTGAGATTCCATCTTATACCCATCAGAATAGATAAGATCAAAAATTCAAGTGATATCACATGCTGGCGAGGATGTGGAGAAAAAGGAACACTCCTTCATTGCTGGTGGGAATGCAAACTTGTACAACCACTTTGGAAATCTATCTGGTGCTTTCTCAGAAAACTGGGAATAAGGCTTCCTCAAGACCCAGCTAGATGTGAGGACATCCTACTGAGACTCTAGGTAAGAGAAATATAGGAGATGGGCAAATAGAAGGACCCAGAGGGTCCTAGAAACCTACAAGAACACCCCGATGGGTGGATCGGGGCCCAGAGAGTCTGTTCAAACCATTGCACTAACCAAGGACAATACAATAGTAAACACTGAACCCCTACTCTGATCTACCCAATGGACAGGACGTTCTCCACAGTTATGTGGAGAGTGGGGCCTAAATTTGACATGAACTCTGTTGCTCTATATTTGACCACTTTCCCTTGGTGGGGAGGCTTGATGTCACTCAAAGAAAGAATAAGCAGGCTACCAAGATGAGACTTGATAGCCTATGACCATATAGTGGGGGAGGAGGTCCCCCTCCATCATAGACCTTGGGGGTGGGGGGTGAGGTGGGAAATAGGGTGAAAGTGGGAGGGAGGGAGGAACGGAAGGATGCAAGTGATGGGATAACAATTTAGTTGTAATCAGAATAAATTAATAAACAGTTTTTTTAAAAACCAAGCTATTCCACTCTTTGGAATATACCCAGAAAATTCTCCACCACACAACAAGGACATATATGCTCAACTATGTTCATAGAGCCTTTATTCATAATAGCCAGAACCTGGAAACAGCCTAAATGTCCCCCAATTGAAGAATGGATAAAGAAACTGTGGTACATTTACACTATGGCATACTACTCAGCTATTAAAAACAAGGAATCAAGGAATTCCTGAAATTTGTAGACAAATATATCGAGCTAGAAATGATCATGAGTGAGTTAACTCAGAAGCAGAAAGACTCACATGGTATATACTCATTTATAATTGGGTCTTTTGATTGGTTGAGTGTTCCTATGGGATTTCTGAGTGTGGGAACAGATGGGTCTCTGTCCCTTGCGCCTTCTCTTAGACTCTTTTTTCTTCTGTTTGTTTGTTTCGTCCAATTCCAATGTGTTAGTTTTTGTCTTATTTTCTTATTTTTTTAATTTTTATTTCATTATAATCCTATAGAAGCCTTTTGATTTTTCTAATAAGGGACAGAAAAAGGGTGGTCTGGATGGGAGAGGAGTTGGGGAGGAGCTGGGAGGAGTAGCGGGAGGAGAAATAATCACAATATCTTATGTGAGAAAACAAAATCTGTTTTCAGTAAAAGGGGGAAAATGAAAAACCTTAGGTGAATGGGTTTCCTAGTGTTTCAGCCCACCACAGACCAGAAACAGAATAGTTTCTGTAAAGACTTCTGGGGACTGCTACCCAAACAGGACTTGAGACAAGCAATGCCCTGGAACTGACAGGTCAATGCCAGGTCAGCATGAGCAAACTGGTCCCTGCTTGTCCTTGGGCGTGCACAAACCTAGAAACACTTTGACTTACTGCGTATGGAAACAAGAAATTATATTGTGCATTTTAAAAAATACGTTTTAGGAAATGCCTTTAAATGTTTAAAGTGCTGATATTCTAAGAAATAGTGTTCATTAATTTGGAATTTCACTTTTATACTATAGCATTGTCTCTGAGGAAGTTAGCTAAACGAAGCACACACATCTATTAATAGTCTCTTGCTAATTTAGGTTTTGAGCTCTCTGGATGTTAATTGATTGTTTCCCATTTTCCTTATTAACAAGTTAGACTTTGGGGAGTAGTGAGATGAATTAATTACGTCGATGTGCTTAGACTTGCAGGGCTACAAAGGACCCTTAGCCATCATACCTTGAAGTGTCCCTCCCTGAGGCTGTTGCTCCTCCCTTCGCCAGGGTCCTGCGTAGGTTCCTTCTGTCTTAGCTCTGGCCTTCCTTCCCCAGGGTCCCTGTAACTTAGTAAGGGGAACCCCTAACCTATTTCCTTTGGTCTCATCTAAGTGTTTGTCACGTTTCATTCACCACCTCTGTAATCTCATGCCTGTGAGTTGTTTATCTTCTTTCTCAAGAATATGAACCTTGAGGACACAGCGGTATCTTCATTGCCTACAAAAACCTCAGTTCCTTGAGGTGTGTAATGGATACATGGTAAATTTTCTTTCTATGAAGGACGTGAACTGCCTGTCTTCCCTGCTCCGCGGGACTAAAATCTTCTGAAGCCGGGAGGCAAACTAGATGGGTCTTGCTTCAAGTTGTGTCTGTCCAGAACTGTGTTCACATGAAGCAGAGGCAGCGAATGCACTCCTGATTTCGCACCCTTAGTTTCCCACGATGCAGTAGCCAACAAGTCCTAGCAATTAGATTTAAATAAATCCCAAATGAGGCATTAGTCCAATGAACAGTGGGAGAGAATCAAGAAGGCCGATTCACAGTTGGCGCTACTATTTGAGTACTATTTGACGAGCTGAAAGACAAGCCTAGCTCTCTCTATACCTCCCCAGTGTAAAGTCTATATGAAGAAGTGTGGTTTACAGAAAGAAAAAAAAAAAACCAGCTTCAGATGAAGCAGAGAGAGCAACAGTGCAAGCCTTCCAGAAAGAAAATAATAAGAGTTTGAGTGCAAAGAAACAGCAATTGATAGAAAATAAGGGTCACTCAGGGCAGTCTCCTTTGCCCCTCAGCCTTTGAGTTTTCATTACCATTTTCTCCCACAGGCCACAAATACCTGGTGCCCTGTCTGCTGTCCTTGTTTTCTTTATTATAACAGATTCAATCTTAAGTTTCAATGAAATATTGATGTGCTCCTCCTAGAAGGGCAGTCCAAAGTTTCACACTGTGAATTATGCAGCTGTTTTCTACAATCCACTGAAAAGCTGTGGCTTTCCTGGAACAGCTAGCTGCAGCTATGGCTCTTCAGGAAGGGCAGTTCATATGCCTTCGCACTTCAAAAGGCTCTGCCTTTTATTGACATTTGTCCTGAAAGCCAAAGAAAGTTCCATGTTCTCACTAATGACATACTCACCCCATGAGATTGTGCAGGACATAAATATTCATCAGAACTGAGCCTTGTGTATTTCTGAGAGTTGACTAGATAAGGTCAATAACAAATCATGTTAGAAATGTGTTCATTTGAACCAAACAGTGAATCTATTTGTCCTGAAAATTAGCATGGAGATAGAAATTATGAAGGACATTTTTATTTATATAAAACTTGTACCTGCTAATTTTTATTCCTACATTAGTCATTTGTATGATAATTACCAAAACACAGAATTTTATACACAAGAAATTTTATACTTTGTCTTAATTTATGACTCTTTAAGATTTTTTATAAACCCTCTGCTTGACATTGAAGATATCTATACTCCTAAAAGTGCCTAGAGAAGTGGTGTAATTATGTTAAATTCCTTGTTACAGAGATGCTAAAAATACTAGTACTCCATGAAGACAAAAGGTATAATAGAAAAAAGATAATGGTCTGAGAAGAGTGTGTCAGTAGCATTGCCACATGTGATTAACAAAGCATAGTTTTTGGGGTTTTTTTTTGTTTGTTTGTTTTGTTTTTGTTTTGTTTTGTTTTGTTTGTCGTCTGCTTTTATTTTTTAATTTTTAATTTTTTTTAATTAATTTATTCTTGTTACATCTCAATGGTTATTCCATCCCTTGTGTCCTCCCATTCTTCCCTCTCTCCCATTTTCCCATTATTCCCCTCCCCTATGACTGTTCCTGAGGGGGATTACCTCCCCCTGTATATGCTCATAGGGTATCAAGTCTCTTCTCGGTAAACTGCTGTCCTTCCTCTGAGTGCCACCAGGTCTCCCCCTGCAGGGGACATGGTCAAATGTGAGGCACCAGAGTACGTGAGAAAGTCATATCCCACTCTCCACTCAAGTGTGGAGACTGTTCTGACCATTGGCTAGATCTGGGTAGGGGTTTAAAGTTTACCACCTGTATTGTCCTTGGCTGGTGCCTTAGTTTGAGCGGGACCCCTGGGCCCAAATCTGCCTATCATAATGTTCTACTTGTAGGTTTCTAGGACCCTCTGGATCCTTCTACTTTGCCATTCTCCCATGCTTCTCTCATCTAGAGTCCCAATAGGATGCCCTCCCCTCCGTCCCAGTTTCCTGGTAAGTGAAGGCTTTCATGGAACATGCCCCTTGGGCTAGTATGCAGATATAAGTGAGTATATACCATTTAAGTCTTTCTGCTTTTGGGTTAACTCACTCATTATGATCATTTTTAGCTCAATACATTTATCCACAAATTTTGGGAATTCCTTGTTTTTAATAGCTGAGTAGTATTCCATAGTGTATATGTACCACAGTTTCTTTATCCATTCTTCTACTGAGGGACACTTAGGCTGTTTCCATGTTCTGGCTATTATGAATAACGCTGCTATGAACATGGTTGAGCAAATTTTCTTGTTGTATGCTGGAGCATCTTCTGGGTATATTCCAAGAGTTGAATAGCTGGGTCTTGAGGAAGCCCTATTCCCATTTTTCTGAGATAGCCCCAGATAGATTTCCAAAGTGGCTGTACTAGTTTGCATTCCCACCAGCAATGAAGGAGTGTTCCTCTCTCCCCACATCCTCACCAGCATGTGGTGTCACTTGAGTTTTTGATCTTAGCCATTCTGATGGGTGTAAGATGGAATCTCAGAGTTGTTTTGATTTAAAGCTTAGTTTTTAACAAAAGAAAATATTCTTGTTGGGCCATTTATACCATTTATCTTTTTTTGTTTGTTTGTTTTAGTTTTGTTTATTTTTTATTAATTTATTCTTGTTACATCTCAATGGTTATCCCATCCCTTGTATCCTCCCATTCTTCCCTCCCTCCCATTTTCCCCTTACTCCCCTCCCCTATGACTGTGCCTGAGGGGGACTTCCTCGCCCTTTATATGCTCATAGGGTATCATTTCTCTTTAACACTAAACATTTCTTTCATCAAAAGGAATTTAGATTTCTTACAGAAATATTCCCCCCCTCTTCTATACATGCATCTAGATATTCCTGTATTATTGTTAATAAATATCTATCTATTCATAACCAAAAACTCTTGAGCATTTGAAGGATAAGTTAAAGATTTTCCAAGAAACTTAACTCTATTTCAAGAAAAAGAGGGCGGGGTATTTGCTAGAAATACAGACGCTCAGCTGATTTGAAGGATGGCAATGCTTTTCAAGTTTAGCATCATAACAAATCAGGATGTGCAGCTGTACATGAAAAAAATCAAGTGGGAATTGTAGATAACATGAGGAAAGGTGTTTAATATCTGTGTTATATCCCAGATATTATTTCCCTCTATTTCACCTAGTTACATCTGAGTTGTGCTGTGCCCTAAAGGAACATTTTTTTTCTGCAGACTACACAAGGAATGCTTTTAGGAGAAGCATGAGCTCAGTCCTTTTTCACAGACTAACTGTATTTATGTTTCAAAACCTGCCATATCTATAGGAAAGAAAAACTTCAGAATTTGATTATTTGAAAGCAAAAACTTTTCTGTACTTCATAGCATATAAAATTATTGCAACAATACCTAGCATGCATGTGAATTACGCTGATGCTGTCGTATTCATGCTTTGTGCTTGAACACCCCACATTCCACTCAGTGCATTAGTGGGATATTCTTAGATCATGTAGACACCGCATTGCATCAGGGAATATAGCCCTTTCTTCTAAGTTATTAGTAGTCTGACCTCTACTCACTATTTCATGTTGAGGAAAAGCCATAATTAGACTAGCTCCAATTAGCCACCTGACAGCTAAATTGCACATTGTCCTCAGCAGAAGATGTAAAATAATAGAGATCATTGCTTGAGGGTGGGGGCAGGCAGACAAGACATACTGCAGAGAGAACAAAACAGGAATTTCATGGGAAGAAATATAACAAGAGACACTGAAGGCCATGGGGGAAATAAAGAGTTTACTTGTATAAAAAAAAACAAAAACAAAAATACTTACAGCCCATGACCCACATTATAATTATGAGAGAGAGACAGAGAGAGACAGAGACAGAGAGACAGAAAGACAGAGAGATTGAGAAACAATTATGTTGGGGACCTTTAAGAGAAGGTGTCACTATGTAGCCCAGGCTAGCCTCAAAATGAGAGTAATTCCTCCTGTCTCAGACTTCTGAATGTTGAGATTATAGGTATGAGCCACAACACTTAGAAATACATAGTTTTTAAACATTTTAAGTCCACATTAAAATTGAGGAGAAAAATAACAAATGTCCGAAAAGTCCACACATCCTTTTTTTTTTCTACTACATGGAGGCCCCTCAGCTATCAACCCCACACAGCATGCAGCTGTGCTCGCTGAAGTCCATGGAACTATATTGATATCCAGTATCAAACACAGTCCATGGTGTTCATGAAGATTCAGTCTTAGTATCATGTATTCTGTCTATCATTGCATAATCCTGCAGAATAATTTTACTTCTCTAAAACTCCTGTTTACTATGTTCTTATTCCACCTCCAAGTACTGGCAACCACTGATCTTTTACTGCCCCCAGATCTTTATCTTCACCATAATATCTTTTGGTTGGAAGCACACAGTATGCAGTCTTTCAGTTTAGTCTCGCTTACTAATATGCATGGAAGTTTCTTCCCTGTTTTTGTGGCTTAGTAGCCCATTTCTGGTTTTTCTAAATAGTATTGTGTTGCGTTATCTGATATATGTGCACATGATAAATCACAGCACATGTACTCACCACGTGAAAGATACCATGGTTGCTTCCAAGTGTGGGAAACTATGAGCAAGGCTTCTATGAACATTAACTGATATTTTTACAGACATATGTTTTCAAATAATTGGGAAAGATAAATTATAAATATCACAGAAAACTGGTAATACATATAATATATATACAACAAGAAGTGTTAGTGTGGGCCAGTATGGGTTGGAAAGGAGGGGAGAAGGGTGTATCAGGAAAATGGGCGGGATGGTTGGACCAGGAGGAAAAGAAGGAGTGGAGTTGCAATTGGGATGTAAAATGAACAAATAAAAACATTAATGGAAACTGGGCATGGTGGTGCACATCTTTAATCCTAGTACTCGGGAGTCAGAGGCAGGTGGATCGCTGTGAGTTCAAGGCCAGCCTGGTCTACAAAGTGAGTCTAGGACAGCCAAGGCTAAACAGAGAAAGCCTGTCTCAAAAAAAAAAAAAAAAAAAAAAAAGAAAAAAGAAAAGAAGTATTAGTGGCCAGTGGAAGAGATTAGACAAGAACACCATTGATCTAGACTATATACATCTATCCTAAAATGCTCTAAACAGCTTTCTTTCTGTCTCACAATTTTCTGTGTAACCCTGATCTTAACATTTGTAAATATCTTATTCAGTCTCTGTTAGCTCTTGGGGTATATCATGCTCTCTGCTGTCAGAATACCATGATAGTTCCCTTATCATATGCCAGTAGCACTAACCCATTGATACATCCACAGCTGAAGTCTATGCCTCTTTTCTACAGAAACCATCCCTAGCAACTTTTTAGGAAGTCCTGCCACACCTCACACTGTCATTGTTATAAATGTTCCATGCCAACTTCTTCAACACAGCCAACTATACTTAGTAAAATCTGAACAAAATGGAGCTTCCAAATTACAATGTTTCTACTTGGGATTTTTTTCCAGGAGTAACAAAGTGGTATAAGATTAGAAGACAGCACTTTAAGCTTTGAAATTTGATCTTCAGAGTTGGAGTGTTATACATGTGACAATAATCTATTACAATCTCAGATGCAGGAAGACAAACACTGAGAGAGATCTCATTTAAATGGAAAATCTAAACTAGGAGCATTTATAAAGTAAAGAGGAAAATATAGGTACCAGGAATTCTGAAGGAGGTTACTGAGAAAAGACCTGATATTGATCAAAGGATACAAATGTTCAGCTAGATTGGAGGAAGGAATTCTGATGATCTATTTAGTGGAATTCCCAGTATAATTACTACTGGTCTACTATATAACTTAGAACTGCTTAAACATTAGATTTTAGATGTTCTCACCATAGGAATTATTTTTATAAATTAATGTGAACTATGATAAGCAACATGTTAGCTAAATTAATTTAAAGATTTTATGACATTTAATATATTAAATGGTCACAGTCTACCCTATAGAGATACACAAACTGTTATTTGTCTTGAAATTTTTAAAATAAAGATATTTTAAAATAATTTTAGGATTGTCCATATAGTTCAGGGATACAGTGGGTTCTACACAATCATGAGGACCAAGGTTTTGTGATCCCAGAACCAGCAAGCATGATGCAGAGATAAAATATCTCTGGGTAGCCAGTCTAATTGATCAGCAATTTCTAGTTTTATTGAGTGACTCCCACCCCCCCAAAAAAAAATACAAACCATAATCAGCTTCAAGCCTCCACACCCATGTTCATAAATATGCATGCACATATATTCACACCTGCCCCCACACAAATGCATAGATGCATAGACGTATACATAACACACACACACACACACACACACACACACACACACACACATTTCAAAAATTTAGATTAGTCTAGCAACAGATTGGAGCAAAGATGCTAAATATGAAATGCCAAAAATGAAATACTGTAATTAACACTTACATTTTAAACTGAACAAAGCTTTATTTGTGATCTATAATTGTCAACCATCCTTATGTGAAAAATAGATTATAGTGTGGTAATTTCTTAGAAAATACATGAGAAATGAAATCCTTACATAAACTAATCTAAGAATGTTTTAATCCTTGGAAGTATGTTAAACTATGGATTAAAACTATAAAAAAAAATCTTCCACTGCAAAACTTATAAAAATAAGATCTAAATATCATAAATTATTCTTTTAGTTCAGTAGAGATTTTGACTATAAAATAGTTAAACTCATTTTGCCGATATTAAATAACAGTAGAATACCAGTATAAGACATATCTATTTCCTTATAAATGAATGAATGAATGAATGAATGAATGAATGAATAAGCTACTAACAACAATAATCTGGTACATTTTAGCTACCAGACATTTTGCAAAGCAACTGGACAATAACATCAGAATGGAAGTCAGGGAAGATGTTTTGTTGTAGAAGAGGTTTTGCCTATGTTTCCGCAGATGATTAAAGACTATGAGTTCCATCAAAATTGATGAAGATTGGCTCTGAATAAGAGAAGCTTCACATGAAAGGTGGAGTCAATAAAGGAAGAGATGCAGAAAACTAGAAATGCACATAACACAGAAAACTGTGCCCTCTGCATAGGGGCAGCTCCACAAACTGGCTAAAAAAGCACAGATCATTCATGAGGCCAGCAGACTGGAAAAACTTTGATGGTGAAAATCTCTTCCCTAGTGTTAAGACATTTCCTGAGTTCCATTCTGGTGTTAAAACATTTTTAAGGTATACAGGTTGGTCTGATTCAGAAGAGTTTTTGTTTGTTTTTTGTTTTGTTTTCCTATAACCCAGTGTCTTTCAGTTAATCGTACTCTCCCTTTCTGTTGACGAAGGTACAATTAGATCTTCATTAATCCACACATAAAATAGACACTTAGGCACTGGTATTCCATGCCCTGCTCCCTGAAAGCAAGCCAAGCTTCTTGCGCATTCTTAATGTGCTGTCTGTCTTGATTCTTAATTTCATTAGGCACTACAGATTCACATATAAGCACTTCCTGTTCTCTTACTTCCTCTGTCTTGCATCTCTTAAGCCTTTGTATTGTCATAGTTAATTTTTTTGTTATTGTACAGCTGGTTTTTTTTAAACCTTTCTGAGAGGAAATATATAAAGATTGTAACTGAAAGGAGGAATGGGCTTACTCCAGTGCTCACAACTGCAATAAGTACAGCAATGACTTTTTCAAGTGATATTTCTATCCCCTCAATCCCTACCTTTGGTCTTAAGGGAACTGAGATGGAGCTTCCCACTTTTTACTGCAGGAAAAGTCTGTCTATATAATTAAAATTGTCTTTTGGTGTGGCTTTCTGTGATTCACTGTCTTGGAGGCTCCTTGCTCTGGGTGGGATCAAGGCTCCCATGGCTCTGGAGTCTCACAAATCTCTCTGGACACCCAACTGAACTCAAAGAACAGATGCCCCCTCTAGAAACGATCTCAGGTGAATGTCTTCTGTGCAGCTTTCTGTCAAGTATCTCTTGTCTTTGTGACATTTCTGTCTGCTGTCCTTTGCTTTTTGCAGTGTTGGTGGGCTTCCTTCCTCTCCAATCACACTGGGTGCCAATTGTAAAAATATCTTTTATTCACCAGATGTAATTTTTGTCTCAGATGCTTACTGCTGAATAAGCTCAGTCCTTTCTACTTCGTTCGGAGCTCTGGCTGCCTGGTTCAACTCAGCTGTTCTAGCTCAAACTCCTCTCCAATTGGACTAATTCAATATGGCTCCTCATTGAATTGCGCTGCTTGGCTGCAAACTAACTCTGGCAATTTTTGTTCTAATCTTCTGGCTTCTTCTTATTCTCTGATTTCAACTGCTTCTGCATGAACTCATGAATGAATTCAACTCTACTGCACTGCACCCACTCAGCTCCCAACTGACTGACCTGAACTCAACTCAACTGTACCGTCTCCCTTACTGAACCCTCTACTGTACTCCACTGTATTGTCTTCTCTACTCTCTATCTCTCTATGCAACCTACTCTATTGTCTCAACTCTACTGTACTGCTCTTAAGGATCTTCTCTTTTCCTCCCTGTTCTTATAAGCCTTGGGCATATCTTATCTCTGACTCATTCTGTCCGATTTTTCACTGATTGTTCACTTTGTCTTCCCATCAATTAGCTGTCATTTTCAAATCATGGGTGCCTCCTCCTATAAGCTAACTTTATCTTCATCATTTGGGATTAAAGGTTTGTACTAAAGGTGTGTCTGCATTCCAGCCAGAGACTTTAAAGGTGTGTACCTGTTTGCATTCCAGCTGGATCACATAGACCTAGGCCTCTGAACTTGACCCCTTGTCAGAGCAGCCACGTTGTTGGATTAAAATTCCATGTAACAATAGCTTTTAGCTTATGCTTTGTCCCAAAATGACTACTGAAAGCCGTGAGACAGTTGAGGCATGCACTGATATTGGGGAAGGATGGCAGCTAACACTGCTCCTTCTGACAAGCATTTGTACTCCTCACTATAATAGCCCTGCTTTATAGACTGTCACACCATGGCCCAGGAATGTAGCCAATGCTTGACTACTTTGAATCACTCTCTAGTCTACAGAGGAAAATGATAAGGGCCTCCTGGTTGTGTAGTCATGTAGAGTGCTGTGAGCCCACCATGAGAAAGGCTTCTCTAGTTTATGGCATCATAAATCAGTGAGGAAACATTAACAAAAATATTCCCCATTCTCTGGAGGCCAATGAGATGTTTGAACAGGTAAACATGCTTGCTGCACAAGACTAAAGACTTAAGTTAGATAACAGTAGCTGCAGATTTTTGGAGAATTTTACCTTAAAATTCTAAGTTCATATATCCACAGCTGTGCTGGATGAAGAGAGAAAGTAACTGAAAACAGTCAGTTATTAATGTGCTGCTCTCGCTTTGTGGAAAAGAGTTTGGCTGTGTTCATTTATAATTAGGATGGTGTAGGGTAATAGTGATCTGGTTTTTATACCCACACAGACACCTTTCTAACTGTACCTGTGCTTAGCTCTATGACCTACATCAACATACATGTGAACCCAAAGGTCAATTACAAAGATAAGTACTCAATTGGCAAGGTTTTCTCTGTATTTAATCATTTTCATTCTTCAAGGGACTATGACATCATAGACCATCAACAAAGACAGGAATCATATGTCTTACTTGTAATTTAATAGTATGTTTAGTCACTGTCAAGTCAGGTAGTGCATAGCAATACACCTGGCAGGTGTCCTACTAATTTATTTGTTTATTTATTATGTATTCATTCATTCATTCATTCATTCATTCATTCACTGTGGTGATTGGGTTTTTCTTTTCTTTCTTTTTATTCACTTTATAGCCTGAACACAGCTCCCTCCCTCCTCTCTTCCCAGTCCGACCCCTTTCTCTATTCCCCACTTGTCTTATCATCAGAAAAGGGGAGGCCCTACCATGGGTTCTATACACCCTGGTACATCAAGCAGCAGCAGGACTAGGCACATCCTCTAACACTGAGGCCACATGAGACATCCCAGCTATATGAAAGGGATCCAAAGGGAGATAACAGGGTCAGAAACATCCCCCACTCCTATTGTTAGGGGATCCACATAAAGACCAAGTTGCACATCTGCTACACACATATGGGGAAGGGTGTCTAGGCCCAGCCCATTCATGCTCTTTGATTTGTGGTTCTGTGTCCCAGGCTGCAGGACAAATCAAACCAGGGTTCACCTGAAAGAGGGGTTGCGGATTGAAAATGGGAACAGAGGCGTGAGAAAATTGAGTCAAGTCTGGAAATTTCTGATCACGACTCTGGTGGAACTCAGAGCAGACTACCAAGAAGAGACTTGATACCCTATGAGCATATACAGGAGGAGGATGTCCCCCTGAGTCACAGTCATAAGGGAGGGGAGTAAAGGGGAAATGGGAGAGAGAGAGAGGAATGGGAGGGTACAAGGGATGGAATAACAATTGAGATATAATATGAATAAATTAATAAAATATATTTTTTAAAAGACTCTTTAATGCCGACGAGTAAGACTTTGTAGCAAGGTCAACAGGATCTATTCTAATCCCACTTTCCCTAGCCCCCACGCAAGAATACAATAGCCTGAATAGCTCCCTGTAAGAACTTTCTTAATCCTCTGGATAGTTCCCTGTAAGAACTTCCCTATTTCTTATCAAAGGTAAATAATCCAAAGATAACCTAGAACACAAGACCTCCTTCAGCAAAAGTCAACAAATCAAAGGTCACAGCCTGCAGCCTAAGCACAGGATTTCTAACATGGCTGAATTTAGCATGGCTCCCCACAGTTCTGTCTCTGTGAGCCCCCATGGACCCAGGTTAGTTTTCTCTATAGGTCTTCTTGTGGCGTTCTTGATCCCACCAACTCCCTCAATCCTCCCAACTCTTCCAAAGTACTCCCTAAATTCAGCCTATTGTTTAGCTGTGGGTCAATGCATCTGTTTCCATCAGCTGCTGGATGAAACCTCTCAGAAGACAATTATGCTAATCCCCTTGTCTGTAAGCTTAGTAGACTAACATTAATAGTGTCAGGGGTTGGCTCTCTAATGTGGGGTGTCTCTCAAATTGGACCAGTCATTGTTTGGCCATTACCTCAATTTCTGTTCCATCTTAATCCCTGCTCTACTTGTAGGCAAGACAAATTTTGGTTTTATGGGTGCGTTGGTGTCCCCTTCCTCCACTGGAAGACTTGCGTAGGTATAGGATGTGGCCACTTCAGGCTTCATATCCCTCTCTGGTAGAAGTCTAAACTAGGGTTACCCCCATAGACTCCCAGAAGCCTCCCCACCCCAGAGATGCCCACCACTAATTTCTGCCTTTCTCCCAGCCTTCTCACGTCCACACTCCAGATAGCCACCCCTGTTCTGTTTCCTATTTCTCTCCCACCCAGTTCCCTCTCTCCATCTACTTCAGATGTCTATTTTGTTTCTCCTTTTGAGTGACATTCAAGCATCCTTCTTTGGACCCTCCTTGTTACTTGACATCTTTGGGTCTATGGATTATAACCTGGTTTATCCTGTACTTTATGGCAAATATCCACTTATAAGTGAGTAAATACCAAGTGTGTCTTTCTTTATATCTTATTTAAATCATACTCTTAGTTCCTGCACAAGCCTCTGGTTGTCATGTGACTTTGTAACCTGAACCAGAATATCTCTCATTGTTCGTTCTTCAGTTTCTACTCACTAAGGTAAAGGCAGCCCCAAAATCCTAAGATTGAGAGAATAACAATATCCAAATAGCAGGGAAAAAAATGTTAAAAGAACAAGTTATCCATAAATGAGATTAGATAAACAAGTGCTTTTATTTTATTATGGTTTTATTATCTTTGGTACTTTTTTTTATTATTAATTTATTCTTGTTACATCTCAATGGTATCCCATCCCTTGTGTCCTCCCATACTTCCCCTCCCTCCCATTTTCCCATTATTCCCCTCCCCTATGACTGTTCCTGAGGGGGATTACCTCCCCCTGTATATGCTCAGAGGGTATCAAGTCTCTTCTCGGTAAACTGCTGTCCTTCCTCTGAGTGCCACCAGGTCTCCCCCTCCAGGGGACATGGTCAAATGTGAGGAACCAGAGTACGTGAGAAAGTCATATACCACTCTCCACTCAAGTGTGGAGACTGTTCTGACCATTGGCTAGATCTGGGTAGGGGTTTAAAGTTTACCGCCTGTATTGTCCTTGGCTGGTGCCTTAGTTTGAGCGGGACCCCTGGGCCCAAATCTGCCTATCATATTGTTCTACTTGTAGGTTTCTAGGACCCTCTGGATCCTTCTACTATGCCATTCTCCCATGCTTCTCTCATCTAGTCCCAATAGGATGTCCTCCCCTCTGTCCCAGTTTCCTGGTAAGTGAAGGCTTTGGTGGGACATGTCCCTTGGGCTAGTATGCAGATATAAGTGAGTATATACCATTTAAGTCTTTCTGCTTCTGGGTTAACTCACTCATTATGATAATTTCTAGCTCAATCCATTTATCCACAAATTTTGGGAATTCCTTGTTTTTAATAGCTGAGTAGTATTCCATAGTGTATATGTACCACAGTTTCTTTATCCATTCTTCTATTGAGGGACACTTAGGCTGTTTCCATGTTCTGGCTATTATGAATAAGGCTGCTATGAACATGGTTGAGCAAATTTTCTTATTGTGTGCTGGAGAATCTTCAGGGTATATTCCAAGGAGTGGAATAGCTGGGTCTTGAGGAAGCCCTATTCCCATTTTTCTGAGATAGCACCAGATAGATTTCCAAAGTGGCTGTAAGAGTTTCCATTCCCACCAGCAATGAAGGAGTGTTCCTCTCTCCCCACATCCTCGCCAGCATGTGGTGTCGCTTGAGTTTTTGATCTTAGCCATTCTGATGGGTGTAAGATGGAATCTCAGAGTTGTTTTGATTTGCATTTCCCTGATGACTAAGGAGGTTGAGCATTTCTTTAAGTGTTTCTCAGCCATTTGATATTCCTCTGTTGAGAATTCTCTGCTTAGTTCCAAGCCCCATTTCTCAATTGGGTTATTTGGTTTGGTGGTGTTTAGCTTCTTGAGTTCTTTATGTATTTTGGATATTAGACCTTTATCAGATGTAGGGTTGGTGAAGATCTTTTCCCAGTCTGTAGGCTGTCGCTTTGTTCTCTTGACAGTGTCTCCAGCCTTTCAGAAGCTTCTCAGCCTCATGAGGTCTCATTTATTAATTGTTGACATTAAGGCCTGGGCTGTTGGTGTTCTGTTCAGGAAGTTGTCTCCTGTGCCAATATGTTCCAGGCTCTTCCCCACTTTTTCCTCTAAGTGACTTAGTGTCTCTGGTTTTATGTTGAGGTCTTTAATCCAGTTGGATTTGAGTTTTGTGCAAGGTGACAAATATAGGTCCAGTTGCATTTTTTTTTACACATAGACCTCCAGTTAGACCAGCACCATTTGTTGAAGATGCTATCCTTTTTCCATTGAATGGATTTGGCTTCTTTATCGAAAATCAAGTGACCATATGTGTGGGGATTCATATCTGTGTCTTCGATTCGATTACACTGATCAACAAGCCTGTTGCTGTACCAGTACCAAGCTGTTTTAATTACTATTGCTTTATAGTACAGTTTGAGATCAGGTATGGAGATTCCTCTGGAGCACCTTTTATTGTACAAGATTGTTTTAGCTATTCTGAGTTTTTTATTTCTCCACATGAATTTGAGAATTGATCTTTCAATATCTTCAAAGTATATTGTAGGTATTTTGATAGGAATTGCGTTGAATCTGTAGATTGCTTTTGGTAGGATGGCCATTTTTACTATGTTAATTTTCCCGATCCATGAGCAAGGAAGATCATTCCATCTTCTCATGTCATCTTCAATCTCTTTCTTCAGAGTTTTGAAATTTTTTTCAAACAAGTCCTTCACTTGCTTAGAGTGACTCCTAGATATTTTATATTGCTTGTGGCTAATGTGAAGGGTGTGGCTTTCCTAATTTCTTCCTCTGCAAGCTTGTCATTTGTGTATAGGAAGGCTACAGACTTTTTTGAGTTAATTTTGTATCCAGCCAATTTGCTGAAGGTGTTTATCAGCTTTAGGAGTTCTCTGGTGGAATTTTAAGGGTCACTTATGTACACTATCATATCATCTGCAAAGAGGGATAATTTGACTTCCTCCTTTCCCGTTTGGATACCCTTGATCTCCTTTTGTTGTCTTATTACTCTGGCTAGAACTTCAAGTACTATATTGAAGAGATATGGAGAGAGTGGGCAGCCTTGCCTTGTTCCCGATTTGACAAGAATTTCCTTGAATATCTCACCATTTACTTTGATTTTGGCTATTGGCTTGCTGTATATAGCCTTTATTATATTGAGGAAAGTGCCTTGTATCCCCGATCTCTCTAAAACTTTGAACGTGAATGGCTGTTTGATTTTATCAAATGCTTTCTCTGCATCTAAAGAGATGATCATGTGGTTTTCTATTTTCAGTTTGTTTATATGGTGGATTACATTGATGGATTTCCGTATATTAAACCATCCCTGTATGTCTGGTATAAAGCCTACTTGGTCATGATGAATGATATCTTTGATGTGCTCCTGTATTCGTTTTGCAAGTATTTTATTTAGTATTTTTGCATCGATGTTCATAAGAGAAATTGGTCTGAAATTCTCTTTCATTGTTGAGTCTTTGTGAGGTTTAGGTATCAATGAGACTATGGCCTCATAGAATGAATTTGGTAATTTTCCATCCATTTCTATCTTTTGTAGTAGCTTGAAGAGTATCGGTATTAGCTCGCCCTTGAAGGTCTGGTAGAATTCTGCACTGAAACCATCTGGCCCTGGGCTTTTTTTGGTTGGGAGACTATCAATGATGGCTTCTATTTCTGTAGGGGAAATGGGACTATTTACCTTGTTTATCTGTTCTTTACTCAACTTTGGCAAATGAAATTGATCAAGAAAATCGTCCATTTCCCTTAGATTTTCAAATTTTGTGGCATATATGCCTTCAAAGTAGGATCTTATGATTCTTTGTATTTCTTCAGTATCTGTTGTTATGTCTCCCTTTTAGTTTCTGATTTTGTTGATATCAATATTGTCTCTCTGCCTTTTAGTTAGTTTGGCTAACGGTCTGTCTATATTGTTGATTTTCTCAAAGAACCAGCTCTTGGTTTTGTTGATTCTTTGGACTGTTTTCTTAGGTTCTAATTTGTTAATTTCAGCCCTGAGTTTGATTATTTCCAGACGTCTACTCCTTTTGGGTGTTTCTGCTTCTTTTTTTTCTAGGGCTTCCAGTTGTGTTGTTAAGATGCTTATGTGCGATGTTTCCAATTTCTTTTTAAAGGCACTTAGTGCTATGAATTTTCCTCTTAGCACTGCTTTCAATGTATCCCACAAATTTGGGTACGTTGTTCCTTCCTTATCATTGAATTTCAGAAACTTGTTGATTTCTTTCTTTATTTCTTCCCTGACCCAGGTGTCATTTAGAAGAGAGTTGTTTAGTTTCCATGTACGTGTAGGCTTTTTGTTATTTCTGTTGTTGTTGAATTGCAGCCTAAGAGCATGGTGATCTGATAGGATACAAGGTATTATTTCAATCCTCTTGTATCTGTTGAGGCTTGCTTTGTGACCTACGATGTGATCAATTTTGGAGAAAGTTCCATGGGGTGCAGAGAAGAAGGTATATTCTTTCTTGTTTGGGTGAAAGGTTCTATAGATATCTGTTAGATCCATTTGACCCATGGCATTGGTTAATGATGTTATTTCTCGGCTTAGTTTCTGTTTCAATGACTTATCCTTCAGTGAGAGTGGGCTGTTGAAGTCCCCCACTATTATTGTGTGGGGATCAATGTGTGGTTTAAGCTTTTTTAGCAGATCTTTTACAAATGTGGGTGCCCTTGTATTGGGAGCATAGATGTTCAGAATTGTGATGTCATCTTGGTTGACTTTACTTTTGATGAGTATGAAGTGTCCTTCCTCATCCCTTTTGATTAATTTTGGTTGAAGGTCTATTTTGTTTGATACTAAAATGGCTACGCCTGCTTGCTTCTTGTGACCATTTGCTTGGAATATTTTTTTCCAACCTTTTAACCTGAAGTAATGTCTATCATTATGGGTGAGATGTGTTTCATGAATGCAGAAGAATGTTGGATCTTGTTTATGCACCCATTCAGTTAGTCTGTGTCTTTTTATTGGAGAATTGAGACCATTGATGTTGAGAGATATTAATGACCAGTGACTGTTTTGTTTTGGTTTTTTTTGTTTGTTTGTTTGTTTTTTTTTTTTAACGTTTGTTTGAGCCTATATAACGGCTTGTCTCACGGGGAAGAGAACACCAGAATAGGTTAGACTTTCTTGCTATAGCAAGCTCAAATTGTGTCAGACAGTTTTGTCCATCTGCCACAGAGTGTTGCTTGCAAGACCAGTGACTGTTAAGAGTCTTAATTTTGATGTTGGTTCCAGTCGAGCGTTTGTGTAGTTGTGTTTTTGCCATGGGATAGTTATCTATTTCCGGAGTAGTTTTGGTTATAGCTTGACCCTTTGAAAAATATGGAACGCTTCACGAATTTATGTGTCATCCTTGCACAGGGGCCATGCTAATCTTCTCTGTATCGTTCGAATTTTAGTATATGTGCTGCCGAAGCGAGCACATCTTTGGTACTTTCATACTTTTTATTTTAATCATGTTTATCTCCATTCCCCAAGTTATCTCATTTCATATACACCCTATTTTGTGTCCTCAATTTTTTATTTAATTAATTTATTCAGATTACATCGCAATTGTTTTCCCATCCCTTGTATCCTCCTGTTCCTCTCTCCCTCCTGCTTTCACCTTATTTCCCTGCCTTATATCTGTGACCAAGGGGGACCTGATCCCCACTAAATTGTCATAGGTTATCATGTCTCATCTTGGTAGCCTGCTTATTCTTTCCTTGAGTGTCACCAGGCTTCCCCGCCATGGGGAAGTGGTCAAATATGGGGCACCACAGTTCACATCTGAGTCAGTCCCCACTTTCCACTCAACTGTGAAGAATGTCTTTTTCATTGGCTAGATCTGAGTAGGGGTCAATGTTACTGCAAGTATTGTCCTTGGTTGGTGCAGTAGTTTGAGCAGAACTCAAAATTTTGTTTTAACCGATCAAGTCAAATCAACACTGCTTGTATACTCTTGGCTACAGAACCGTTACCTGGAAGATGTTAGATGTTACGGGAGCCATGCCTTAAAGAAAAAAAACCCTCCCTCTTCCAGAAACTCTGGATTGCCAAGGTTGTTGCTACAGGTGGACTTTTCACCCAGAACCTCCTCTGTGCTTGCATTGTATCTGGCTTGAGTTTACACCGGTCTCCTGTGTGCTTTCACAACTATTGTTGAGTTCCTATTCACAGCTGAACCGTTGAATATAAAAAACACTGTTCTTAGCAAGTGCATTTATAAAACATGGTTGTAACAAAAGAGTGTTTCATTTTCTACCATTGTGAAAATACAGATGAATTGGCATCATCCTGCTCTCCATGTTCTGCTTACATGAAGATGGTTTCAGTTATAACAACCAAAAGCAGATTCTATGTCTCATTTGTTTTATTTAAAATTTCATTCAACCTTAAAGATTCCAGTTCTATGCAATGTCATGTTAATGTAATAGGATGTTTTATCTACTTGAAACCATTTTTGAGATTCTCACGGCATTATAGAGAGAAAAAAGAATGCATAGCTAGGTAGTGATGCTAAAATCCTTTTAGTTTAACTCAGCATGCTCGCTTGGCCTCTAGGGACCTCCTTCACAGCCAGAATTAAATGAACTTGTGGTCACATTTATTAAGGAGCAGAGTTTACCAGGTATTTGACATTTCATTTACTGCAATTCTGAAAAGCTTTAGGGAAGATAGGATAATGCATTTTTAACCTAAATGCCTAGGAAAAGATTCTGTTTCATCTGTAATTTCATGAAGTACTAAAATTCAGGAAAAAATGTACTTTTGAGATAAATATAAAAATATGTTATTATTTTTCTCACTATTAGTAAATTTAAGATACTATATTTATATCATTTACTTTTGCACAGATATTGATATCCTATATGCAATTTATTACTTAATCCTGTATATGCTTTTTATTATAATTATTTAATCTTTTTTGGTTTTTGCTTTGTATTGAACCTAGAATTTCTTGCATGCTATACACATTCATAACCACTAAGCTGCATTCCTAGCCCATTTATTTTTTTTACTTGAAGACAAGATTTCTTTCATCTGTATAATATGAAGCAATAAATGAAGTCACTTATTAGGTATTATTAACTTCTCAGTATATCTTGATTTCGGTAAAGTTTCTACAAATATTCAATCTAAGTACAAACATTAGAGAGTAGTTTAACAATATTCCCCTCCCATGGTTATAAAGGACTGTAGGCACAGTGTTATAACTGCCCTTGATAACACAATCTATTTCTTCTCCGAGGTCATTTCCCATTGGTTAGACTATATGATTCTGTTATTCCTAGTGGGTTCATGTAGTCTCACTAAAATAAATCAAGACCAACATATTGTATCTTGATAATCTCTCTACTAAATACATACCATGCTGTCTTAACTTATATTTAAAATTATTAAACTCATATATTTTTAAATTTTGTTTCTGGGGAATTTATGTTACTATTTATCAATTCTGACTTTCATTATAACTGACCTTTGTAACTTCTTAGTTATTCACATCATGTGGGTAGCTTTATACATATTGAAGTTGCACTCTAACTTATTCAGCATTTTGGAGCCAATAAATGTCATGTCCTGCTGGGAAGGCAGTTAATGTAAAATGAATCTAGTTATAGACCACAATAGATGGCAAGATACATGTTATATATGAATTGATAGCCAGGTGTATTAGAAATAAAGTTAGAGGGGAAATGTGAGCAGCTAGCTGACAAGATGTAGTAAAGTTAATGGGGAGTCTCCATGCTCTAAATACCTAATATATTGCAGAATCTTCTGGTCTTCACCTTTTAAGTAGTAAATGTATGTGCAATACATGAAACAGGAATTACTTATGGCAGTGCCAATAACAAAGGTCTGTCTTGCTGTCTCCCTCTCAGAATGCCTATTGCTATGTGTAAGCATTTTAAGTAGTAAAACTGATCTTAAAGAACTTCTAAATATCATTGAATGCTTCACTGATCAGAATATTTTTTTAATTTTTAAAATAAAATATATTTCCCTTAAATAGTAAGCTATGTGGTTTCTGACAGTATGAACGCCTATTTCTGAATGGCAACAAATGGAAAACATCCTTCAGTGATTACGTAAGTCTCAGAGGTCTTTATGAAGATTTTAAGCATCATTGGAAGCACTACTCCCTTAAGGAATTTTTTTAAAAAACTATTAAATTGTATCTAAATTATTTCCCCATAACTCCAATATTTCATTCTGACTATAGTGGGAGCTCATAAAAGAGAACTTATAATATCTAATAACCATAAAATAACAGGGAAATAAGTAATGAAGCTGCTGTAGTGAACATATAGAAAACAATAGAAAAAAGGAGAATATGCCAAGTGTTATAAATAGAAAGTGATAATATCTTTCAACACCAATGGACTCAATTCCTCAATAAAAAGACATAGGCTAACAGAGTGGATATAAAACCAGAATCCATCATTCTGCTGCATACAAGAAACACATTTCAGCAACAAAGACATACATTGCCTCAGATTAAAGGGCTGGAAAAAGATTTTCAAAAAAAAGCCATTCTAGTATCTAATAAAGTAGACTTTCAACCAAATTAACCAAATTCAGGGCTAAAATCAATAACTTAGAAGCAAATATAACAATATAAAGAACCAACAGAACTAAAAGCTGGTTCTTTGAGAAAATCAACAAGACAAACCCTTAGCTAAACTAACTAAAAGGCAGAAAGATAATATCTAAAGTAACAAAATGAGAAATGAAAAGGGAGACATAACAACAGACACTGAGGAAATCGAAAGAATCATTAGGTCTTATTTCAAAAGCCTGTATTCCACAAAACTGGAAAATCTAAATGAAGAGGATGATTTTCTTGATAGATTCCATTTACAAAGGTTAAATCAAGATCAGGTTAACAGTCTAAATAAACTACAATCCTAAAGGAATTAGAGGCAGTCATTAAAAGTCTCCAAAGAAAGCCCAAAGCCAAATGGTTTCTGCACAGAATTCTACCAGACTTTCAAAGAATAGCTAATACCAATATTCCTCAAACTAATCCACAAAATAGAAACAGAGGGAACATTGCCAAACTCATCCTATAAAGTTGAAATCACCTTAATACCTAAACTACACAAAGATTGATTCAAGAAAAAATATATATGCATAGATATATCTATCTCATGAACATTGCTGTAAAATTACTAGATAAAATAGTTGCAAAGTGAATCCAAGAATACATTTAAAAATATATCATCCATCATGATCATTAGTCTTCATTCCAGGGATGCAGGGATGGTACAACATACAAAAACCCACCAATGTAATTCTCCCTATAAGCAAACTGAAAGAAAATATTACATGATCATCTCATTAGATGCTGAAAATGACTTTGATAAAATCCAACACCCCTTCATGATAAAAAGTCTTGGAGAGATCAGGGATACAAAATCCATACCTAAACATAATAAAGACAATATACAGCAAGCTGATAACCAACATCAAATTAAATGGAGAGAAACTTACATCAACTCCACTAAAATCAGAGGCAAGGCTCTCTACTCTCTCCACATCTGTTCAACATAGGACTTGAAGTCCTACCTAGTGCAATAAAACAACTAAAGGAGATCAATGGGATAAAAATTGGAAAGGAAGAAGTCAAAGTATCACTATTTGTGGATGATATGATAGTATACATAAGTGACCCCAAAAATTCTACCAGAAAACTCTTACAGCATATAAGCATTTTCAGAAAAGTGGCTGGATATAAAATTAACTAAAAAATATTAGCAGTCTTCCTTTATACAAATGATAAAGAGGCTGAAAAAGAAATTAGGAAAACAACACTCTTCACAATAGCCACATAATATAAAATATCTTGGTGTAACTCTAACCAAGCAAGTGAAAGACCTGTAGTGTTGTGGTTAATTTATCAGTATGGTCTAATAATGTTTATCATCAGGCCTATAATTATTATTACATCAGTATTTCCTAATGTGTCTAATCAAGACACAGACACTTGTTATAGTTTAATATAGCCTTAGTTACCCTGGGACAGGGTAGATATTAATCCCCTGAACTACTTCCCATATTTCCCATGCCATCTGCTTCTAATAAGTTCTATTGAGTTACCTCCAATCCATAATCCCAAATACTTGCTAATTATCATCATATGGGCCAAATCTCCATCCACAGTGGCCATGTGCTTCTCCTCCACCTAATCCTCTTCTCCTCAGGTCTCTCCTCCTCCCAAGATTCTCTCTGTCTAGTCAAAGCTCAGGAACCTTAGCCACACCTATCCCATTTGCCCTGTCCATGTGTGATAATCTTTTATTGATCAAACAGGTTAGGCTCTTAGGCAAGGTACAACGTGGGGCACAAAGACAACAAACAGTAATTAGCATCAAAATCCATCAGATCAACCTCCAACACTATATGACAAAAACTTCAAGTCTCTGAAGAAAGACATTAAAAAAGTATATCAGAAGATGGAAATATCTTTCATGCTCATGGATTGGTAGGCTTAACATTAGTAAAAATGGCCATCTTACCGAAAGTAATCTACACATTCAATGCAATTCCCATCAAAATACCAACACAATTCTTTGCAGACCTTGAAAGATCAGTCCTCAATTTCATATGGAAAATTAAAAGCCAGGATAGTGAAAATGATCCTGTACAATAAAAGAATTTCTGGAAGTTTCACCATGCCTGATTTCAAGTTGTACTACTGCATTGTATTGGCATAAAAAACAGACAAGTTGATCAATGGAACTGAATCAAAGACCCAGAAATAGCCCACACCTATGTACAGTTGGTTTTTGACAAAGAAGAGAAAACCATACAATGGAAAGAAGACAATATCATCAACAAATGATACTGTTCTAACAATGTCTGCAGGTGGAAGCATGCAAATAAATCTATATTTATCACCCTACACAAAATTCACATCCAAGTAGATCAAAGACCTCAACGTAAAACCAGATAGCCTAAACCCAATAGAAGAGAAAGTGAGGGAAGAGCCTTGAACTCATTGGCACAGGAGTCATCTTCCTGAATAGAACACCAATAGTTCAGGCACTAAGACCAACAATTAATAAATGGGACCTCATGTAACTGAAAAGCTTCCATAATGCAAAGGACACTGACATTAGAATAAAATTGCGCCTACAGTTTGAAAAAAGATCTTCACCAACCCGACATCTGACAAAGGGAAAATATACCAAAAATATAAATAACTCAAGAAATTAAACAACAGCAAACTAAATAATCCAATTTTTAAAATGGGGTACAGAGTTAAACAGAGAATTCTCAGTGAAGGAATCTTTAATGACTGAGAAGCACTTAAAGAAATGCTCAATATCCCTAGTCATCAGGAAAATGCATATCAAAATATCTTGTACCTATTAGAATGGCTAAGATCAAAAACTCAAGTGACAGCGTATGCTAGCAATGATGTGGAGAAAGGGGAACACTCTTCCATTGCTAGTGGGAATAAAAACTTGTACAACCACTTTAGAAATCAATCTGGCACTTTATCAGAACATTAGGAATAGCTATTCCTCAAGACCCAGTCATACCACTCCTGGGCATATACCCAAAAGATGCTCCACCATACAACAAGGAAATTTGCTCAACTATGTTCATAGAAGCTTTATTCATAATAGTCAGAAACTGGAAACATCCCAGATGTCCCTCAACTGAAGAAAGGATAAAGAAACTGTGGTAATTTACACAATAGAATACTACTCAGCTATTAAAAACAAGAAAAACTTGAAATTTTCAGGCAAATGGATGGCTCTAGAAAAGATCATACCTGATGAGGTAATCCAGATCCAGAAAGACACACATTGTATGTAATCACTTATAAGCAGATATAACTCATATATTATAGGATAATCATATTACAATTCATAGACCCAGCTGTCCTCTGAAAGGCTCCACCCAGCAGCAAAACAAACAAATGCTGAGACTCACAGTCCAATATTGAGTGGAGTGCAGGGAGTATTTGGAAGTGTTGGGGGAAGAGTAGAAGGACCCAGAAGGAACAGGAGCTGCACAAAGAGGCCAACTGAGCCAACAAACAGGGGCCCAGGGCCACTTATGGAAACTGATGCATTGACCAAGGATAATTCATGGACTCGACCTTGGCACCTTACACATATGTAGTCTTGGTCTTCATGCGACTCCCCTAGAAAAGAGAAAGTGGGCTGCTTTTGGCGTGGGCTCTGTTGTCTGCTTTTCAAACACTGCCCCATGGCAGTTCTGCTTTGCAGGGCCTTGGTGGAAGAAGATGCATTCAGTCCTGATGTCACTTAATGTGCTTGTATAGGTTGGTAGGCAGTGTTCCCCTTATGTGAGGAGTAGGGAAGGAGAGGTAGAGGGAAGAGGGTGGGAGGGTGGCACTAGGAGGAGTGATAGGAAGGGGCTACATTCAGGATGTAAAATGAAGAACCGTAGGAAGGAAGGAAGGAAGGAAGGAAGGAAGGAAGGAAGGAAGGAAGGAAGGAAGGAAGGAAGGAAGAAACTTGCAAGTTTTATGCAACTAAAAGATTAATTATACTTTACATGCTTTAAAAAGCACACCAAATATTTTTAGGTGGGAGTGAGGAGTGAAGGCAAATATCTATGAAACTTGAATTATCTTTGTTAATTCAGAGTGCCAACAAGATATAGAAAGGTCAGGTAAGTGCAAATGGGGTTGATCAACAATGCTCAAGGAGATAAAGCCAAGGCCCAGTCTGTCCAGTTCTTTATTGGACTCCATCATTACCTGACCTCATGACCTTTGGTAAAGCATTGAACATTCTCAAGTTTTGTTTCCTTGGATAAATTAGACAAGAATCAGGGTACATGAGAAAAACTATTTGAGGGATTTCTGGCAATTTTATGTAACACATGAATATTTTGCTTAAAAATTAATGCTGAATGCTTTGTTTCACAGGAAGCATATTAGATAAACAAATTGGCATCTGTCCTGTTTTAGAAAGTTTCATTATCAACAGCTTTAAAGTCAAATATAGTTTTTTTTATCTTTTTTTTTATTAATTTATTCTTGTTACATCTCAATGGTTATCCCATCCCTTGTATCCTCCCATTCCCCCCCCCCCCATTTTCCCATTATTCCCCTCCCCTGTGACTGTTCCTGAGGGGGATTTCCTCCCCCTTTATATTCTCATAGGGTATCAAGTCTCTTCTTGGCAACCTGCTGTCCTTCCTCTAAGTGCCACCAGGTCTCCCCCTCCAGGGGACATGGTCAAATGTGAGGCACCACTTACCAGGAAACTGGGACAGAGGGGAAGGCATCCTATTGGGACTCTAAATGAGAGACGCATGGGAGAATAGCAAAATAAAAGGATCCAGAGGGTCCTAGAAATCTACAAGTAGAACAATATGATAGGCAGATTTGGGCCCAGGGGTCCCGCTCAAACTAAGGCACCAGCCAAGGACAATACAGGAGGTAAACTTTAAACCCCTTCCCAGATCTAGCCAATGGTCAGAATATTCTCCACAGTTGAGTGGAGAGTGGGATATGACTTTCTCACATATAGTTTTAATATTAAAAGAAGACATAGAATGAGTTTCAATTTTTTTCTAAAATAATAAGTCCCAGGAGTAGTTAAGACAAATGAAAAGGCGGCTGAGTGAAGGATGTTGGCCTTGGATCATGATAGACAAGGGGGTGGGGAGTACAAAATGTACTTTTCCTTGTAGGTGACAATAATAAAATCTATCACGTTTCCTTCAATTTAAAAAGCAAGAATCACAACGATAGATTAATTATGTAAAATCTCTCATGCCCATGAATGCTAATTTAATGAGCCCTAACCCAGACTCTAAAGCACCCAATTAAATGCAATTTAGTTACTCTCTTTAAGAAGGCTTTACAAGGATTCTATGCATTTCCTGACCTTGGAGTAGTGTCTAGCTTCCTTGATGAAAACAAGGCTACAGTTAAAATATGTGTGCATTCCAAACAAGAAAGCAATCAAATAAGTTACCACATAACATGGCCAATGTAGACAAGAAACATCTACAAAATAGCAAAGCATACTTTTAGCGAATTACTTGCATTGCATGTTGAGAAGTGTTTCCTCAAAAGATCCAATTACAACATGTGTTCATATCCCCATACCATCATGCATCAAAGTTCTTATGCGGTCCATCTTTGGTATCCACCTTTAGAGAAATCTTAGGAGAAAAACATGATCGTAATTTTTATCTCAGCCTCCCATCTTCAGCTGCCTACCTCTTCATCCCAGGAGTCATCTCTTTTAATTAAATGGCTCTGAATGAATGACTTCAGTTTATTAGAGATATCAGATCTCCCTTGAATATATATAAAACTTTAACACCGTGAAGACATTCAGTCTCTGCTCTGGCAACAGCTGTCCCTGTATACTGCATGTGGTGCCACTCTTGGACAGATCATTAGGGAAAGGATGGATATACTGCATGAGATGGTATTCTTGGGAAAAGAAACAGACTCCTCTGTTTGATAAAGTGAGTCCCACTACTCCTGAGTCACACTAAATGCACTATATACACAGTGTGTGCATAAACCACAGCCCAGGGTTTGCAAAGATTCCAGGCTCTCCATTCTTCACATGAGAATACAGCCCCATTTTATATTAAATGTATTGAAAACTTAAGTTTTCAGAAGGCTGGCACTATCCAAACCTAATAATACTCATCATAAGGTAAATGAAATAGCAGAAACTGGCTTACCCTCCATTCTTGGTTAACACAAGAGACCACAGCTGACTTAGGGGATGCTGTTACTTTCCAGAACTCACTTTAGAAGGTGACTAAAAATGACACTCAAATCATTGGCTTTGGTCTGTGCCCCAAGTGGAGTAGAGGCGAAGGAGACAGAAGACTAGTGAATCCACCGTATACAAAACCCAGGTGACTCACTTTGAAAGATGCCAAGACAGGACAGCTGAGAGTGGCTTTGGCCTCTCAAATTTTGAAGAACAGGACTTCAGGAAAGATAACTTTTATAAATCTTTCTCTTTGCTCTTTTTTGATTAGTCTTTGTGAGCTCTTTCCTAAATTAGTCCTTCTCATGGACACTGCAAGATTTGCAAAATATTGTGAAGACAATGTGTAGTTAGTAAAATTTCCCATGTCCCCATAACTAACACTGGTATTTGCTCTCTTTCGGCAAATTCTGAGTTATACAACTGTAGCTAAGCCTGTTAAACTATTCCAGGAAATGCTGACCACTTAAAAAAATGAAAAAAAAAAACAAATAAATAATATGCCTAGATTAATTTGTTTCCTCAAATTTTAATTTGGAAAAGTTTATATATGTTTTTTTTTATTAATTTATTCTTGTTACATCTCAATGTTTATCCCATCCCTTGTATCCTCCCATTCCTCCCCCCCCCCCCCTTTTCCCATTATTCCCCTCCCCTATGACTGTTCCTGAGGGGGATCACCTCCCCCTATATATTCTCATAGGGTATCAAGTCTCTTCTTGGCTACCTGCTGTCCTTCCTCTGAGTGCCACCAGGTCTCCCCCTCCAGGGGACATGGTCAAATGTGAGGCACCAGAGTACGTGAGAAAGTCATATCACACTCTCCACTCAACTGTGGAGAATATTCTGACGATTGGCTAGATCTGGGAAGGGGTTTAAAGTTTACCTCCTGTATTGTCCTTGGCTGGTGCCTTAGTTTGAGCGGGACCCCTGGGCCCAAATCTGCCTATCATATTGTTCTACTTGTAGGTTTCTAGGACCCTCTGGATCCTTTTATTTTGCTATTCTCCCATGCGTCTTATGTTGTATGTTCATACACACATGCTCATATCTAGTGAAAATTTTAAAGTGTATCTCTTTGACCTTTTTTGTAATATTTATATAGTAAGAACATATATATGTATAGTTAAACCTACATTTTCAACCAAATTTAAATGTATAAATCAATATCAATATCATATATCATTTTTGAAGCACCAGTCAAAGAAAATAACAAAGTTGTCAAGAATATAGTATGGTGATTCATCTACAAATTAATATAGAGCTACAGTATTTCCCAGCAATTCTACTTACAAGCATCCCAAAATATTAAATCAGTTTTTAAAATGACATTTGTACTTTTTTAGTGACTTCAGAATTATTCATAATAGCCAACATGTAAAAAAACATAAAAACACATTAGTGGATGTATGGATAACGAAAATGTACACACAAAGAAATATTACTTGACCTTTTTAAAAGAGGGAAATCCTGTACTGTGTGATGACGATGAACCTGGAAGATCAGAGCAATAAGGCAGGATTTGTCCTTCTGAGTCTATATACCTGATGAAAGCAAAACAGCCAAAATCACAGAAGCAGAGGGCAGACCAGTAGTTGCCGTTATGGTGCAATGGGTATAAAATGTCAAGTATCGAAGATAAGAAAGTTTTAGGATCTTCTAGCCAACATCAGGCTGTTGTCCTTGTTGTTTTCTGGCTTAGGCCTGGTTCCGTTTTATTGTTAATGTCAAACGATTAATAATGTCCACTGTTTCAAACCTTTCTAGTCCTATAGGAAACCTGTAAGTAAACCAAGAACAATAGGCACCCGTCACCCAGCCCTGTTCCCTGCCACCTTGCTGTAAGATGCCTGTTGAAAAGACAGGCCTGTCCTTGGCTGGTGCCATAGTTTGAGCGGGACCCAAATCTGCCTATCATAATGTTCTACTTGTAGGTTTCTAGGACCCAAGGAAGAGACAGGCCATAAACTTCAAACCCCTACCCAGATCTAGCCAATGGACAGGACATTCTCCACAGTTGAGTGGAGAGTGGGATATGACTTTCACACGAACTCTGGTGCCTCACATTTGACCATGTCCCCTGGAGGGGGAGACCTGGCAGCACTCAGAGGAAGGATAGTAGGTTACCAAGAAGAGACTTGATACCCTATGAGCATATACAGGGGGAGGTAATCCCCCTCAGGAACAGTCATAGGGGAGGGGAATAAAGGGAAAATGGGAGGGAGGGAAGAATGGGAGGATACAAGGGATGAGATAACCATTGAGATGTAACAAGAATAAATTAATTTAAAAAATCAGCAAACAAAAAAAGGAAAAAAACGTACTGAATAATAAAAAATAATCAATAATAATAATAATAATAATAATAATAATAATAATAATAATAAAAGCTATAATAGATGCTGAAAATAAAAAAAGAAAAGAAATGACAGGCCTGATCTCACACTCCCACTGGCTCTCCTGACCCTGCCTAAAGGCCTGAGTTCTTATCAAAGCATGGGTGCCTTTTCACTCTAGCTGTTGCTGGTGCCTCTGGCTGCCTCTCAACCCTTTCCTCTATGCAATCTATGGTTCCAGCAGGACTGAACCATGCTAAATACCATACTTCATATGCTCACCTAAAAAAGAAAGCAGGACATTATCAGAAACTTGAAAACATTCCTTAGCCACTGATTTTTTTACATATTCATACTCTTTATATTGATGTATAAAAAATCAAAACATAGCAAGTTCAAACAACAGCTATCGTTTTTTATCTCACAATTGTAGCATAGAAATCTGAGGGAAATTGGCTGAGATCTCTGCTCATGGCCTTCTTTTTTTTTTAATTTATTTATTTATTTATTTTTATTAATTTATTCTTGTTACACCTCAATGGTTATCCCATCCCTTGTATCCTCCCATTCTTCCCTCCCTCCCCTTTTCCCTTTACTCCCCTCCCCTATGACTGTTCCTGAGGGGGATTACCTCCCCCTGTATATGCTCATAGGGTATCAGGTCTCTTCTTGGTAACCTGTCCAGAGGAAGGACAGCCACTGATTTTTTTTTAAATCAAGAATTGTCAAACTTCTTTGTGCCATACAAGATTTCCTGCCGGAATCAGCCTGGTTGGCTCTTGCTTCTCCTTTTTTGTATAATACATGGCTAGTCTCCTGGGTCACAAAAAGCCTCACAGGACTTAATGTCTATCCTGACTCACATGTCCCTTCTATTAGTCACCTAATAATTTGCTGAGTAACATCCATTATATAGCCATGCCAATAACCGGAAAAGGGACACGTTAAATAAACTGTCACTCACCCTAATCCTGTTTACTGAGACTGAGTTGCTGCAGGATGTGGGACTGTCAAGTCTAAAACCAGGACAAGGCAAACCAGAATTGTTGGTCACATGAGCCCTACAGCTAGACAACTTTGTTTATGTTCATGTTTCTCCATGATAGTTAATTTTTTAAAGCAATATTTTCCCTTTGTACTCTAGAACATGATACTTTAGTTTATGTAAAACAGCTGTAACTACTGGTTTTCTGCTTTCAGTGGACTGACAGTTTTGTGAGGTCTGCACATAGTATTCTGTGTGCTGTTTCCTTGCTCTTAGCAATAGCATCCAAGTACTCACTGAACAGGAGAGTTATAAGCACACTCTGAATGAACTGAATATAATCATACTATGGAATATTACAAATAAGTAACAATGAATATATTAGGAATATGTACATCAAGTCACTGAATATAAGACTTCTTAATTATATGATAACTGGTGTCTTTTAAAAAACCATGTAAATTATATATTGAATAAATTTCAACCTATGGGTAAAAGGAGAAAAGCACCTGTTACCAACAAGTGTTAGGAGGTGTTCTTGTCATTTCCGCTACCAATACTACTATAATTACCATTACTGTTATGATCAGCTACTGTCATTAAAAATTCACTCACTTCATGCCACCCACTGTGATAAGCATGTCACATCCATTATCACATTTAATTTGGGGTATTTTTTTTTTGTCATTTCTTTCTTTTCTTTATGAGTGAAGAAAAAAGTATAAAGAGACAATAGAATGTTTTAACCAAGCCCATATATCCAGTTGCTATGGAAACTAGATTTACATGATGGTCCTACTTCGATCTAAACATATTTATTTAACACTCTATAGTGCTAGCCAATCATATAGGATAAGTTATCTGTTAATGTGGACACCATATATAGTGGGCTTCCCTGCAATGCCATGATCCTTGCTTCCTGGTGTTCAAACCATTTTTTTTTTTTTTTTTTTTTTTTTGTCTCTCCCTTTTGAGGTTAGTGTTAAGATTGGTCCTTTGCTTCTAGCCAATAGAATATACCAAATATAATAGATGCTGCTTCTTACATTATGATATGTTTTATCAGGTTCCCTCTCGGCAGAAGACTTGCTCTAGAGACTTACTCTCATATGCTGGCCCTACAGCTAAGAATTCAGTCCCAGAAGTACATGGGGGAAAACGCTGTCAACACTAAGTAAGGTTGGAAATGGATTTTTCCTAGTTGGGCCTCCAAACGAGAGTTCATGCCCACTGACAGTTCCATTGCATCTTGTGAACACCGAAGCAGAGAACTGCCCCAGCTGTACCTCTTCTCCTGCTCTGACAAATTACATGAACATTTGTTATGGAGAAGTAGAACACTAAAATACTGTTTTGTTAATTGCTCCTTCCTTTGGAGACAAGCTTTGAAACTGATTCTTAAAAATGTGTTTTATGTGTTTGCAAAAGGTTTCAAATAGATCTTGCCAGAGTGCTTTCTGATAGATGATACAGTTCTCATAATCACATCATTAAAAAAGCAGTGACTTACTGAATACCTGAGGGTAAAGAGAAAATGATTACTAATCAAAATGCTTTATTTTAGAGAGACTGCCCCCTACAGGCTGTCCTCTGCCCTCTACACTCACATCATAGCACATACACACCTTCTCTTTTTCTATAAATAGGCAAATAAATAAAGCAGTATTTAAAACTAAAAGTAAAAAGACCTTCTTTCTTTCATGTGCCCATCTTGATACTCAGTTAGTGGTCCTTTGAGTAGACACAGTGTTATTGAAATTGAAATGTCACAGCCATACTGAGGAAGAGAGGACACGTCACTAAGCCTCATTAAGCAGCACAGCTGTATTAAATCCCCAATATTCAGGAGTCAGGACCTGTGCATTCATACATAAATAGCTTCTAAAGGTTAATTAAAAGCAGTGGGTGATAAAAATTTATAAGGTTCTGCTTATAATTTTTTAATGGTACCATTTTCAACCTTTGATGGCCGCTCTCTTAGTGTACTACCCAAATCCAGATCCCAGTTGCTCTTTGTCCCAAACACTTCAGAACTCAATAGAACACAGAGTCCTCATCTTTTCTAGGATATCCTCTGTCAAGTTGGAAATTTTGATAGGTTTCTAGTTTCAGTGGGACACTCTCTTTTTGGAAAGTCACATTTAACATTTTCACCCTTTAACCCCCTTTTTAAAAACTAAACTTAACAATATTACAAATACAGTGTTCTTATGCTTATTTACTCCTTTAATACACAACAGATGCCTAAATGTTTGCAGCTAAGAGAATGCTTAATAGTTTTTAAGTCAGCATCCCTTGTTTTTGCCTGTCCTCAATAACTTTTTTTATTATTAAAGTATTTTCTAATTTGGATAATTGCTGCTTGAGAAAGCATGCAGAAAAACAATTTTCAGATCAGTTTTAAATCAATACTGGGCATGATTGTTAAGATATGAAACATGAAATAACAAAATAATATTAAGTAATAAAATAGTGTCAGCTCGATTAAAATTAAGTGAGAGAGGGAAGGGGGGAGCTGCGCCCCAGGCGGAGAGACAGAGACAGAGAAAGAGAGCAAGTGAAAGAAAGAAAGACAAGAGAGAAAAGAAAAAGAGAGACAAAAATGTGTTTGTCCTTTTATATCCTGGGCAGGGGCACACACTTGGGAGTGGCAGCCTGTGATGATGTCGAGAGGTTGCTAAGTAACTTACAGGCAGGTATGCTAATATTAAGACTCGAATAATAATGTAAGAGCTGGAGGAAGGGGCCAATGTTGAAGACTTTTGAAGATGTGTAGGCAGGTGGGAGGGAGAGATGCTTTTCAATGTTGTAGTCCTGCTTAGGTGTACATACTCCTGGAATAAATCCTTAGCCATTGTCCTATACCCACACTTAATGAAACTCATTGAATAATCCAAAACAAACCAACAACAAAGTCATGGAAGTAGAAGTGTAGAAGGAGGACTAGCTGAAGGAGGACTAGCTGAAGGAGGATTAGCTGAAGGGAGGAAGGGGATCAATGGGAGTGGGAGATCAGGAGGGGATAGTGGGGATTGTGACTGCAATCATATACCTACATGTGTGTGTGTGTGTGTGTGTGTGTGTGTGTGTGTGTGTGTGTGTGTTATATGTGAAGTTTCATAAACACATTGTTATGTATAACTACTACTTATTCATTAAAAACTGCAAAATAAATACTTGAACATGTGGTTAGAAAATATGGCATTTCTGTATATGTAAGAAGAGAAGATTCTCAATGTTACTAGTCCTTTCAGATACACAAATTAAAGGAACCATTAAAAATACCACAGTTTCATCAGAAGATGCAAAAGTAATGATTGCTCAAAATATAGGCAAGCACTTGCAGCAACTGGGACGTCCACGCACTATTGTTAAAAATGAAATGTGGGACAACTGCTTTGGAGAAGGGTTTTCTTGTTTCTTAGAAAGTAAATCATATATTTGTGCCCCATTCATTGTAATGCTAAGTACTTTTGCAAAATAAAACACATATATGTGCAAACACATATTTGTGTATACCTTTTCATGTAAGGTGGATTTTTTTAGTTATTTAATATTTTATTGTTGGAAAGTTTCATACATTCAGAGGAATTTTACTTATTTTCATGTCCTCATTTTCCTCTTTTTAAAAATGTATTTATTTAGTCACTTTACATCCTTCTCCTAGCCTCCTCCCTCTCCTCCCCTGCTAACTGACCCCAGTACATTATGTCATATCAGAACTAAATGCATCCTCTTCCACCGAGACCCAACAGGACAGACCAGCTAGGGCAAAGTGATCGAAAAGTAGGCAACAGAGTCCATGTCAGAAAGGGCCTACTTTACTTGCTAGGGGACCCACATGATGAGCAAGCTGCCCATCAGTTACATATGTGTAGGGGACCTAGGTCCAGTCCATGAATGCATCTTTACAAAGATTTATATTTTAAGTATGTGTAGCTAATTTTATTTTTATTAAATTTTCATAGACTACTCAAAGACAAATAACAAGTTTGAAGTTAGAAAAATAAAATTGAATTCTACTTGCTTCTCTTGGCTTTAGTCGGTCAATAAACTGTTAAGATTACCTCATGCATTTTGGTGAGATAGAATGAGATTACATACATGCATATTCATATACACCATGTTTATGTATATATGTCCTTCCTCTGGACAGGTTACCAAGAAGAGACTTGATACCCTATGAGCATATACAGGGGGAGGAAATGCCCCTCAGGAACAGTCATAGGGGTGGGGAATGAGGGGAAAATGGGAGGGAGGGAAGAATGGGAGGATACAAGGGATGAGATAACCATTGAGATGTAACAAGAATAAATTAATAAAAAATAAAAAATAAAAAAAGAAACCTCACTGCAGGTGATGTGCTCAAGCCCACCATGATTCCTGCTTCTAGGCAGCTGGTCAGTGGACTACAGCACCTCAGCTGGATATTTCCGACTTAGCATTTATCCTAACATTTAACTATGCACAGTCTATTTATAATGGTGCTATTTGTAATATGAATTTCACAATGAATTGAACTTCAATTATGCTTTCTAAAATTTTCTCGAAGCGCTAAGAAATTGACACTCAAATCTGTATATTGAAAAACTCATTTCCAACTTCTTTCTGAACATATGCACTTAGGTACAATCTCAAATTAAAGATGCTTTTTTTAATTACTATATTCCTCTTCCAAGAGTTTATTGTCTGCTTGCTTCCATATTTTTGTAAGATAATTATAAATCCAGACTCATATACCAGATGCAGTGCGGCAGAATAGATTATGATCAGATCATTTACGGGACACATTTTAAAAGTTTCTAGTGAAAATGATCAAACTGAGAATTTAAGAAAAGGGTGACTGGCTAACTTTTGGAAGTTCTGATCTGAACAGTGAAATTCTTCTGGGAAACAGGTCCCAAGACTCCAGCATGGCACACAGGAGGTAAATGTGGACTGCTCTTAGAAACCAAAGCTGGAAGGAAATTACCCCTGAGATCCAGGTATAACAGATGTCCCCGCCCATTCAACATAGAACACTAGAGCAGGCGTGGATCTGAAGTGCTGTTAACTGACAGCAAGTGGTCTCAGCCAGACCAAAGGTAACACCACCCACACTAAGTAGTTACTAAGTACCTCCAGGTTTGATTTTTTTGGTTGTAGTCCACTAGTGCTGTGGACTAAATTTTTTTTTCAGAATTTCATTTTCCAAAAAGTGGGTGCCATGCCATACAGAGAAGAGCATGAGGTTGATGAGAAAGAGTCTTCAGAGAGAAATAAAACTAAAGCCGATGGAGCAGGAGATCAACTCGCTACACAGAATATATGAAGTCTCTTTCAGGCCAGTGAGAAATCCCAGGGCAACAGTGCAGAAATACTCAATGCAACAATGATGGGTAGGGATGATTGGACCATCGTATCAAGATTTCTATGACTCAGCTACCTCTTGAATGTGTCCTTCAACACTCATGTGCAGTAATCCTGGTCCCCCACCTCAAAGCTAGGGCTAGGGGGAAGTAGAGGAAGGTGATTATGTCAATTGGTGCCCTTCTTTTTGAATCTTAGATAGGTGTCAGGAGAATAGATGGTTATAAAAGGAGAAAGTTTATAAACCTAATATCTCTCTCTCTCTCTCTCTCTCTCTCTCTCTCTCTCTCTCTCTCTCTCTCTCTCTCTCACACACACACACACACACACACACACACACACACACATACACACACACCATTCTCTTTTTAGTAGTTTAGTAGTTTTTTTAAAGGTAGTTTTAGTAGTTAGTTTGTTTGGCTTTTTCTTTTTGCGATTATAATTACAGCACTGCTCTTTTTCCTTTTCTTCTTCCAAACCCGCCCTTAAATCCTTCTTTGCTCTCTTTCAAATATATGGGCTCTTTTTTCATTAATTATTATTTTATATTTCTAAATATAACCTGCTCTTGACTCCTCCGTGAAACTCTGTACTGCTCCATAATATAACTAGGAAACCCTTTTTTCACAGATCAAACAGATGAAACAAACTGATCTTGGGTTTTCAGCCTCCAAATCTGTGAGCAAAATGGCTAAATTAGGCTTTCTTAATAAAGTTCTTCTCTTTGGGTATTAATAACAGAAAACTGGCTAAACCTAAACCCATTTCAGTCACTAGTCCAGAGTCACCAAGAAGAGGGAATACTCTTGATTCCAACTGAGACAGGAACAAACAAGAGAAGCTCACAGTTCAAGGACAGAGGTGAACTCCATTCCTGGCATCTGGCCATGACTGCTTTCTTGGGGCGATATATAGCTGTATATATTCTGGTTTTCTATGTCAGTATATCATAATTGATCATGGATGCAACATTGTCTTCAAAAATCTTTGAGTTGTTTACAATGTCAAATTCTGCTCCCCATGTATACATACAGCTAACAGGGACCTACAGAGATATATTAAAAAGTTTCTTCCATAGTTCATGTTATATTCTCTTGTTTTTATTGCTTTGATATGTTGCCAATATAAATATTAAGTGGATATGTAACAAAGTCACTATTTTAGATAAAATTCTCACTCACCTGTATCTCTAAGGTTATTTTTGGACTATTGATTAAGTTATACTTCTGTCTTTGAGCAATGTTAGGCTATGGATTGTATTTAATTACTCTTTTCTATTATAGTAGGAATAGTGTTATTGAAAACCTACCGTCGATTTTTTTATAGTTTAGTCTCACCAAAATAGAATTTGTTTGCATGTTATAAAAGTGAAGAGTCATAGGGGAGGGGAATAAGGGGAAAAGGGGAGGGAGGAAAGAATGGGAGGACACAAGGGATGGGATAGCCATTGAGATGTAACAAGAATAAATTAATAATAAAAAATTTAAAATATAATAAATAAAAGTGAAGAGAGAGAGAGAGAGGAGTGGAGAGAGAGGAACACTCCTTCATTGCTGATGGGAATGCAAACTAGTACAGCCACTTTGGAAATCTATCTGGCACTATCTCTGAAAACTGGGAATAAAGCTTTCTCATGACCCAGTTATTCCACTCCTTGGAATATACCCAGAAAATGCTCCAGCATACAACAAGAACATTTGTTCAACCATGTTCATAGCAGCCTTATTCATAATAGCCAGAACATGGAAACAGTCTATGTGTCCCTCAGTAGAAGAATGGATAAAAAAAAACTGTGGTACATTTACACTGTGGAATACCACTCAGCTATTAAAAACAAGGAATTCCCAAAATTTGTGGACAAATGGATTGAACTAGAAATGATCATGAGTGAGTTAATCCAGAAGCATAAAGAGTCAAATGGTATATACTCACTTATATCTGGACACTAGCCCAAGGGGCATGTCCCATGAAAGTCTTCACTTACCAGGAAAGTAGGACAAAAGGGAAGAGTTCCTATTGGGACTCTAGGTGAAAGAAACAAGGGAGAAGAGGGAAATAGAAGGATCCAAAAGGGTGCTAGAAACTTACAAGAAGAGCATTATGACAGGCGGATCTGGACCCAGGGGTCCTGCTCAAACTATGGCACCATCCAAGGACAATACGTGCAGTAAACTTCAAATCCCTACTCAGATCTAGCCAATGGACAGGACACTCTCCACAGTTGAGTGGAGAGTGGGGACTAACTTTCACATGAACTCTTGTGCCCCATATTTGACCACGTCCCCTGGATGGGGAGGCCTGATGGCACTCAGAAGAAGGATAGCAAGTTACCAAGAAGAGACTTGATACCCTATGAGCATATACAGGGGGAGGAGGTCCCTCTCAGTCACAGTCATAGGGGAAGGGAGTAAGAGGAAAATGGGAGGGAGGGAGGAATGGGAGGTCACAAGGGATGGAATAACAATTGAGATGTAATATGAATAAATTAATGAAATATATTATAAAAGCAAAGAGAGCCCAATATAGATTCAGCATAAGACTATGAAATGCTTGCTAACATCCAGGCACTGCAAGAATACACTGTAGACTGCATTTCTGCTTACAGGAACCTAGACCTATGGAAATGCAGACCAACTAAACCAAGAAATTGTTATCTAAAACAATGTATTGAAGAGCAGCATGAACAGAAATTAGAGGAACAGAGGAAAGATACACTTAGATTGTACTGCAATGTATAGTGTACTAAAATAAGGGCATGGGTATAAAGATCAACCAAATGGCCATTTTGATTCAGAAATATCAGGCAAGAAGATTATAAACTATAAATCCAGCATACTTTATTCCTAAAAGGTATAGATAACAAACTCTATGTCTTTAATTTCTTTGTGTGAGTTTTCTGATATTTCAGAAATTATTTACATCTGGCCCACAGGCCTATGGTAAAGCAAGAATGCCATACCTTATATTCTTAGTTATAAAAGTCTCTAATTGTTAGTATTAATAAGTCAGTCTTGCTTAGTATAAAATAATTGCTGAAGATCCTATAGGAAAAAAGTTTAAAAGCCCAAGAGTTTTCAAGAGCCATAGCCCAGAATCTGAGGTCAAAGGAGCCTCTTGTAGACAAAGCCACTGTCATTGTTCTAGTACTGTAAAGAGACACCGTGACCAAGGCAACGATTATAACAGAAAATATTTAACTGGGGGCCTTGCTTACAGTTTCAAAGGTTTACTTCATGATCACATGATGGGAAGCCTGGAAGCATGCTTGTAGACACTGGAGCAGTAGCTGAGAACTGTACCATGACCCACAGACAGACAGAGAGAGAGAGAATCTGGGATTGGCATGGTCTTTAGAAACCCTAATACCCACCCACAGTGATACACTTCCTCCAACAGGCCACACTTCTTAATCCTTCTAATCCTTTTAAACAGTGCCACTTCCTGGGGCCAAACAATCAAATATATGAACGTATGGGAGACATTATTAGTCTAAGCACCAGAGGCAGCTATGGAAGCCCACCAGTTTCCTGTAGTAGCTTTCCTGACTCTGCAAAAAAAATAAAATAGTTCAATTGTAAGGATGGTTATTTGAGAAGAATTTTCACCAAATTTCAAAATCTGCCTTATGTGACTAAATCTTTATTCTTTGATTCCGGTGTCAGGACTTAACCTCCAGGTAGTGGAATGGGGGGAGTGTGGTGAATTACTATTGTTTGTTATTATGTTGTTGTTTGATATAACTCAAGGTGGCAGCAACTAAATTAAGCTGAATGCAAAATGCTGCCCATCAGAAGCAAGCTATTTAAGCCATTTGATGAGTAGCATTTTTTTTTTCAGTTTTTTGGTGTCCATTAGGAACACAGTTGTTTGAAATTATTGTCTAGTCTCTCCTGTTTGGAAATATTGTTCACCTAAGGTCCTCTTTAGTTTCCTTACTTTGTGTGATAAGCTACAAAGTCATACAATTGTGGTGATATTCTCACCATCTGTTAGAAAACATTGCCAAGCCAATAAATTGTGCTTATATATGTCCCTTTTGAAATGAATTCTCTCCTCTATTAGAACTGAAACAGTGACTACAGAAAGACTAATCAATAACTGGGCTTTTCTTTCTATTAGTCCAGAGAATGTGAACATGATATTTGATAAATTTCTTTTTATAAGATTCATAACTGTAAGAAGCAAATGCTGAATTTCTGTGAAAAAAATACTTTAAGGGAATGATGTAACTGTTCTCAATGAAAGTGATTTAAGCCTTTGGATTACAAAAGCTTTCAAATGTTACCCTTGTGGTAATGCCATATTTTAACTTAAGGGCCATGGCGATCATCAATTTTCCTCATGAAACAAATCACTGGCCAAGCAAAACCTCTATTACTTCTGTATTTCCCCAAAGGCTCTTCCATTCCCACAGAGCAAATGAATTGCTGCCTCAAAGAGGCAGTGCAGAAGTGTGACCGTGTAGTTAGAGATACACTTGACATGAGAGTCTCATCCAAGACAGATGTTCTGAATCAGAAACTAGCTTCACTTTGGGACTTAGCTGCATTGGTCAGAAAGAAAAATGAAGAAAGTATTGGGGGCCATCCACCCCAACATCAAAGGGGAAAGAGACTATCTTGATGGCATTCACCAGAAAGCAGTTTCAAGACCTAACTATGAAAACCAGCATATTAAAAAAAAAATGTTTATTTCATCTGTCTAGAAAGCCAATGAAAGAATTAGTATTCAGTATTTATCTCTTTCTGCATTTGTCTGCTTCTTCTACTGAGTTGAACATGTAAACCAGTTAAAGTCTTATATGAAATTACACACCAGATACTAGTTGCTAGTAAAACATGATAACTGAGTAAAAATATAACAGTGTCAGACTTAGAGATATAATAAACAAAACAACAAAACTAAGTAAATAAGGCCTTCTATGACATTCTATTAATCTTTGTATCCGTGATACCTAGTGTCCTGCAATAAATGTGGTGTCATATACAAAATATACTCTGAGAAAAACAGATTTTCAGAAAAGCCCAGTTCAATGATATCAGTACAAGCTCAGATGCACCGTGAGACCAGAAAAAAAAAAAAAAAAGACAGAAACATCTAGGATTACACAGAACATATTTTAATATGTTAAGCCTGAGATTCACATGAGAAAAAAGTTTTACAATTTTGAGCTAAATTGGAGCAAACTTTCATTAAATGCTGACCAGAATGGACTTTTGTCAGGACCACTCTCTGGAATTTCAGGGTTAGCACATCCAAATTGTCTTGCTGAGCTACTTTTGCTTGGTTCAAGTGTGTCTTTGTGTAACACCAATATCATTCTTTGTTTCCAACATTGGGTAGAACAAATGCAATCTCTCCATTTAGGAGATAATGAGTGCCATATTTGTGGATTAGCACAAAAGTGACTTCACCCTAGAATGTGCCCAGGGTATGTTAAGGTGATAGCTAAGAGTCAGGCACATCCCTGGAACCAGGGTCTAGCTGTAAATCTCCAAATAGCTTCTGTTTTGTGTGTTTAGTTTTGTGAGAAACTCCATGGGAAACATGGGCCAGGTTATTGTGGGACAATCATGGTGGCTGCAAAATGGCAGCAGTCTTGTTAGACTGGATCTAATACACACATCCTTCAGGTTATAGTGATGATCTGCATTGTGATAAGGTTTAGAACCACTGTGTCTTTTAATGTTATAAGCAACCTAGTACCTTTCCGTCCATCTTGCTATTGATAAAACATTTTGCTTGAGACAGTAAGGTATCCTGATGAAAATTCATTTCCCTAACAAGTGAGCTGCAAGTCCAAGCCTGTGATATTGGCATTTTTTTCTAAGTAAAAAGAGAAATCTGGACTGGAGAGGTGGCTCAGTAATTAAGAGTGCTTGCTCAATGCTCTTCCAGAAGACCCAAGCTTAGTATTCAGAACTCATATAACAAGGCACACAACTGCCTGTAACTCCAGCTCCAGGGGCCATGATATCCTTCTGTGGCCTCCAGAGAAACACACACACACACACACACACACACACACACACACACACACACACACGGCAAACACTCATACATACACATACACATGAATTTTTGAAAACTTGAGAGGCAATCTCTTGGACTTTATTTTTCATTTGCGGTGTGTTCATACAATACCTGGTGATGGGTGGCCATATTGTCACTGCATGGTTAAATGGTGCTTGCTTAGAACACTAAGTCAAGAAGTTAGAAAGGCTAAATCCTTGGATACATTGCATTCCTACTACTTCTGCCATCAATATTTACTCTTAGATTTTTTCCTTGGCCAAAACAGACTTAGTATTTAATCTATTATTTATATTTCCTTGAAGCCCACTATAGCCCTCACTTGTGAATAATTTTGACAATAATTTAAACAAAAAATACATGAAACATAACTTTTCACCTTTATTTTCATGTAAATATCACATCAGTGCTAGGATAAGTAAGTAATGCTTGCAATTTCCCCCAAGTTTCTTCTCTATTGACAGCTACAAGAAAGATTTCACATCATCCCCTAGGCAGGGTTTTTGAATTATATTAGAATAAAGAAATCTAGCCAAGAATAAGCAGGTAAGCTAGTATGGCAGCATTTATCATTCTGGTTTGTTTGTTTGTTTGTTTGTTTGTTTGTTTGTTTGTTTTGAAACAAGGTTTCTCTCTGTTGTCCTGGCTATCCTGCAACTTATTCTGTAGACCTGGCTGGCCTGAAACTCAGAAATCTGCCTGCTCCTGCCTCCTGAGTGCTTGGATTAAAGACATGCACCATGACTGCCCAGCATATTTCTGCTTAACTGTGAATAGAACATGACCAGCTGCCTCAAGCTACCACTGCCTTAACTTCTACACAGCAATAGACTGTAAGCTAAAAATATACATTTCCTCCTCTAAGTCACTTCTAGGATGTTTCATTACAGCAACAGAACTAAATCCAGAACAACTTCTAAAATAAATGAGACACTTCTTACCAAATAGTTAAAGCCTGAAGCAATGACTATGGCAACAAGCAAAGATGGTGGTCAAGGGCCCTTGGACATAAGCTACAGTTTAGATTTCTTAGTAACTTACCACACTGTTGCTTCTGTCTGGAAGCAAAGCTGGAGAGGAGAGCCAAGCAAGGCAGAGAAGACAGCAACACACATGTGGGGTTATCCTGAAAACTGAGCTGCTGTTCCTTTGAGAACATAGAATACGAAGATTCTAGCTGGCTGTACTGCTTTATCTACTTCCAAGCATTCCTGAACCACGGGTTCCTCATATGAAAAGGGATATGCTTACCCAAGTGAATGATAATCAGGGTAAAAAGACACTGTATGAAAGAAAATCACTGCAAAATGTTCTAGTGGCTTTTGAAGAATAATCACTTGGCACAAATGATCTCCTCTAATCCACAACACTGAGAAGAAAATTATCAACTAGTTCTTAATAACAGAGGAAGAAAAAACTCAGAGGATAAAGGTTAAAGGACGGTGCTCTGGTGGATGGCAGGGACGCTGTCACTAAAATGTGCTTATCTTTGCCCACACATCCACATGTTTTATGGCTTATTGCACAGCTGAACTAGGAAGACAGAAACAAATAATGTGGCTGCCTCAATAGACGTGGATGCATCCCACTGATACTGAGCATGTTCTGGTTCACTTTGGCAAGAAGCAGGAATACCCTTGGTTTGTGATGGAGGTGTCTTCAAATTGACTTTGTGTGTCTTGTTATTCACAATTAAAATGCTTGGAGGTCATAGCTCTTCAACTGCCGTGAAGTGTATCTAAGTATGTCAGGCTGTTATCAAACACCTTGTAGAGATGTAGGGAACTCTTACACAGAAAGAACATAGCCCAAAGGGCGCAAAATGCAAACCAGAATTCTAAATGTCTCAATGAGGAATTTCCTAAGAAGTGTAGACTAGGGATTAGGAATTTGGGTTTCACATCTGACAGATCTGTTTGTATGCTAGGTCCGCCATGTATTTGTTATGTTAATATGGGAATTGTCCACTCACCAGCTACAGTTTTATTTCCTTCCATCAATTAAAAACAGAAATAAAACCTATTCCTCAGCTGCCATCACAGTTAAATGAGATGGTTCGCATAAAACAAAGCACTGTGTGCCACTCAGAGCCAATGCTGAGATGGCTATCTTGTCCTTAGTACTAAATGTGTTGTCATCTAATATTAGATTTTTCTCACTGGAAAGCTACCTACCTGATTATATGCCACTTGTCATAAGTGTGACACCTGGATATCATTTAAATACTGGAAAATACCTGAAATCTATTACCTCTATTGTAACTACTCACTCAGCATAAGGTGTCAATGAGTCCAAATCAAAATTATAAAAATAACAAATCCTAGAATGATTTTCCTCAAACGTGGTTTTCTTTGAAAATGCGAACTCAGAGGCCACAAAATTCCAGTCCCAGTGGCTCAGACATCAACAGGCAACAACACAAACATGGTCCATCGACATACATTCAGGCAGCACACGCACATAAAACAACAATAAATCTAAAGAAATACCTTAAATTGTTTTATTACTTCATACCTCATGAAGTACATCTATTTCCTTTAAGTGCATAAAGAGATTTCCTGAGGGGGAGACAAGGTCCCAAAGATTTATTAACTGATTCACAATCATGTCTTTGCCATCTCACTGAAAACACTAGGAGAGGTTTGGCATGAGAACAGCTGTGATGACTGTGCGGACACATACATGATATAAAAAGTATGTAAAGTTCATGCTGCCGATGCAAAAAATATTGTTTCTCTAAACTGAGATCTTCTTTAGGGTCTTGTGACTAGAGGATCCCAGTCAGCCTTGCTTTCTAACACTCACTAGAAAATCTGTACTTCCGGTGCATTTGTGGAGTTGGAATCATCATGGAGACATTAAGCCTCAATGTTCTCTTTTACTTTGTGTACATTTGTTTTAATTCTCAAGAAGAAGCATTTCAAAATCAACTAAGGAAATCAATTTCCCCTGTTTTAAAAAAAATCAATAGATGCCAAAGGCATCTTTCTGTGCATAAAAATTGTAATGTATTATTCTCATTTGTGAATTTTTGTGCCTGTGGGAAAACAGAAAGGAAATTCTAATATAATTTTTATCTCATGGAAATGGCATTTGTCCTCATTACTGATGCTTTCCTATGGGTAATTTTACAAGTCAAATTGGTCCCTTATTTAAACGCTGAGATTATTTGATTTCCTTTAAAGAGACAGATGACTGCTAATTGGAAATTAGAATTGTAACCTAGTTACTCACTCAAATATTTAATAGGATCTGCAACGTTCATTTTGAAATTCCACTCTAGTTGCATTGACAGCATGAATTTTACATCATCTTCTAATTGAAATCATGTATGGGTCTGCATACTTCCTACAGCTGATCGCATGCCAAGCCTCTTCTGGCTTGTTCAGTTAGATGATGAAGACATGAGCATGGATCCAATAATAAATCTTTGGAAGCATCCCCCCAACACACACACACTCAGGGAATCTCCATACATACTTAAAGAAAATACATGAGAAAGTTATGAATTAATAAAGCAATTTAAAGTATGTCTTTAGAATTAGTTTTATCTTATGTGTGTGCACACTGTCTGAATGTATGTCTATGTACTGTGTTTGTGTCTGGTGCCTGCTGAGTTCAGAGGAGGGTACCTGGTCCACTGGAACTGGAATTATAAGCAGTTGTGAGCTGCCCTGTGGGTGCTGAGAATTCATCCTGGGTGCTCTGGAAGAGCAATTGGTGTTCTTATCCTCAGAGCCATCTCTTCAGGCCAATTTATGACTTAATAAAGCAACTTCAAAGGAAATATTTGAATTATTCTCTATAATCAGGTAGTCAACTGAATAACTCAAAGCTTTCTTGATAGAATACAGCCTGTGAAATGACGTGATTAAGACCCACTTTGAGGAGCTAGGGAGGAAACTTGGTAGATAGAAGAATATGGTGTGAAAATAGGAAGGTCTGACTTCAAATCTCCAGCACCCATGTGAAATTTGCATTAAGCGCACATATGTCTCTAACCCCAGAGTTAAGGGACAGTGGCAAGTAGATCTCAGCAGCTTCTTAGGCAGCCAACCTCGGTGAAATGGCAAGCTGCAGGTTAAGTGAGAGAGACAATGTCACAAATAGATGATGGATAGATAGAGAGATAGATAGATAGATAGATAGATAGATAGATAGATAGATAGATAGATTATAAAACAATAACGATTGTAAGACTCCAGACATCCTATTCTTGTTTCTATGTGTGTACACACACACACACACACACACACACACACAAAGAATAATCCACTTTGAATATTGGATAAAGCTGGCTTGACTGCTGCCCACTCTCACACTTGGTTATGTCATCTATGCCCTCACTATTAATGTGAAGTTGTCTAGGTGAATGTCATCCATGAAATCATTTTGCATGAAGCAAGCCACACAGCTTAAAACAAATTCAGTAGTTGATTTTATCTTTACAAAATTATTATTACTCTCAAAGTAGTATATACTTGCATTTAGCCTTGGTAGGGTATGGCTGCGGGTAAGCATCAAACAGATAAAATTCTATCATCAGTTCTAAGGAATACTCATTATGCAGAGTATAAGTTGAAATTTGGTTACAAGAACCCATCACTACCCCCATAGTTTTGTAATTATAGCAATGCATACTCAGAAACAACCAAGGCAGGGAGCTGAAAACAAAGGAGTCGTTTTCTTCTGCCTCTATGACTCCTCTTCTACAAAGCAGGACTAATTCGTTTAAATTTACATTCTTACGAGCTAACCTCTTTCAATGCCAAGTGGAAAACCTGTGTCCCCTAGTTTTCTGATATATGCTAACATCCTATTGTAGAGATAAAGGTTAAAGTCACTTATACCAACTCTGGCTTTTTTCCTTCCCGCTGGCAAAGATGGCAGTGGAAAACGCTCATTTTCCATTTTAACGGTTGCCTTGGAGCCCTTGGAGCCCTCCGAGCGCCCCACCCTCCACCCCCGGCTCTGCCGGGCATTCTCTGTTGGTAGTCTATGCAAGCCAGAGGAGATGAAGAGAGATGTCTGAATGGTAAAACAGAAGAAAATATGCTGGGTGTGGCCATCCAATTCGGCCTTTCTTGTTCTCGCTTCTCAAGATTCCCGCTGCTTTTTTTTTTTTTTTTTTTTTCCAATATGAGGACAAAGCTGTGTAACCCAGAACCGCAGGTGGGGCAGCCTGCCGACCACTGTGGATCATGAACTGTTTTATCTGATGCCGCTCATGTAGCTTTCAGCAGTAACTACAAGCGCCTTCTCCCCACGCTGCTATTTCAACATTAAGCCTTATTTTAGCTTGCCTTACATACAGACCATGACTTTCGCAGACATACCAATCTGTTACCTGCACTAGAATTTATGCTGTTTCTTTCTTTCTTTGAGAACCTGCATGCCCTCTGTTCCTGTGTCAATACTGTCACGGGGCTCATTTTCCACATTGTTAGCCGCTTCGAATATCCATTCTTCTTCCTATGCGCATCCGTGAAGTCTTCCAATTTCCAGCTCCATTTTTACACTGCTTGCTTTCTGGAGCTGCTACCCACTTGCTAAGTTGAGATTTCCTTCCCCTCAATTCCTGATTCACCTCCACCAGTAAATGCCATTAGGTTAGCAGTTAAGACAAAGGATACTGAAGATGTGTGTAATGACTTCTCAGCGCATGTCTGTGTCCTATTATTTTAGTTGCAAAATGATACATAGACTTGTTATGTGATTCCCTACAAACAAAAAGTATAGATTTGTGTAATAGATTCATGACTCAGTCATATATGCTCACAAACCACTTAATTTATTAAAGGACCTATGTTTCTGCATGTTAGATGAATCCTGACTATTCAAAGTGTCTGCTGGAGGGGGAGACCTGGTGGCACTCAGAGGAAGGACAGCAGGTTACCAAGAAGAGATTTGATACCCTATGAGCATATACAGGGGGAGGTAATCCCCCTCAGGAACAGTCATAGGGGAGGGGAATAAGGGGAAAATGGGAGGGAGGGAAGAATGGGAGAATACAAGGGATGGGATAAACATTGAGATGTAACAAGAATAAATTAATTAAAAAATTTTTTTAAAAAGTGTCTACCAAAGAAGAAAAAAAAGAAACAAAAAGCACACTATTACTATCACTTTTTCATTATTTTTGTTTTGAGAATTTCATGAGAGTATTAGATTTACATCATTTCCTGCCGCCTTCTCCTCCCTCCAATTTTTCCCACACCCCCTCTACTCCTTCTCAAATCCACGAGCTCGTCTTTAATTATTATCTTTTCATATAAATATGCCCATATAAATAGATCATGTTAAGTCCATTAGTGTTGCTCATGTGTACAAGTGTTTACGGCCGAACACTTGATGCTAAGTAACCTATCAGGGCTCATCTAGAAAACAATTACTATCTCATACTGTTTTTAAGGCTAAGAAATCTGTGAGGAACCTATAATATGTGGAAAGCCCAGTTTATCTCCGAATATTACATCTAAGCTATTGAGCCAGCATGCCTTAGCCACCCAGATCTCTTTTGGGACAAAACTCTCTCCCTCCACGCTCATGTCTGTGGCTGTTGTAGTCACATTAGTTCCTCGTGTGCTCACAGTGCTCTCATGAACAGGTGTCCTGGATTTTGTAAAGGAACAAAGAAATACACTCCCTCAACAACACACACATATGCACAGTCACAGAATAGAATTTATATTCCCTAATCTTGAAAGTGATGACAATTTTTCCATATTCTATCTCATGGTAGGAAGTCACTCCACTCAGCCTACTAAAGAGGAAGTAAATTAGCTTCTTTTTCTTACAAATTGTATATACAAGCTTATAAACATACTCTTAACAACACCACCAATTTGCCTAGAAGGAAAGGAGGATAAAGGTTCAAAGTAGGACTGAAGTGCTGTCAAGAATCTGGACAAATGTAAGAGAGTTAATGTAACCATGGCAGGTGGTTGGATTAGAACGGGCACCTGTATTAAGACAGTAGAAAGAGCTAGTGCTTACTGAGGCACCACTGCCTTCTTAGGCCTGTACTAGGGCATCGTCCATACTGCCTCATTGCCGTACCGTACCATTAACAGTCAAGTATTCCCCCATGTTCCCACTGACTAGAGTCCCCAAATAATCGAACCAAGTAGGATGAATTTTGACCTAGAATAACAGAAACAATGGTGATAAATATCTAAAGATAATGAAGCTAATTTCTCTCACCTGTAAAACTCTGGAAACATGAATATTGTAACTTGAGCAGTGTGGCTCTGGACCACGAAGTCCTTGAGGCTTCAAGCTCCTTCCAGTCTGCAGGTGCATCATCACAGGGAGATGCCAAGCACTTCACACGTATTCCAGGAAGCAGAATGGAAGCACTGTTGGAGAACAGAGGGGGCAAAGCTGTGTGCTAGCTGCCGTGCAAGAGGGCACAACTTGAAATTACCAAGCATGGCTTCCAGCTGTGTCCTACAGTTTCTGCGTTGGCTGAGACGTTCATGCTACTCACTAATCACCGAAAACTGGGGACTTTATTACTATGAAAGAATAAACATGTGGAAGTGGTAATCTCTGGGATAGTTGCCTGGAGATCACCAGAAGCATTCCAACGCACAGCATCTCTGGGGAAGTGATGAGCTTCTTTTTTAATTCCTCAGACACTGTAAAATCTCTTAATAGAGCTTCTGAAGACCTGCTACAGGGACTAAGTTTGGCCAGAGCATCCATTTCATTTTTGACATGTCTTTGGCTTTCCTCAAAACTTACATTATTATGAGCGGAAAGATATAATTGCCGTGATGTCTACTTTTTTCCAACTCAGACATCTCGTTTTTCAAATGCTTCAATGTTTGTGACCATATGGTTGAACCATAAAAGTTCCCAGCTGCCTATCAGTGCTAAATACACCACTCAGAACCGCTGAAGTCCTCCCTGTGTTTCTCATTGGCAGTGCAAGAGGGAAAAGTCACACGCAAAATCTCACAAATAATAAGCCAGAGTCTTTAGCATAAGCTGAAAACTTTAAATTATTTATTATTAATATTCTTAGACTATTGCAAGGTGTGTATAAACTGTGTTTTTAAAAGTACTGTGCAATTATAATGAGGGAAAAACCATTGGCAAGAACAAGCTGCAGGCACATTTCTGATCTCTATATTTACAGGCATGGTTACCAGTAATTCCATTTGTCTTTCTTTGTATGCTCATCTGAGGCATATTTTATCCCACTGAGCTTCAGAGAGATTAAATCGCATCCCTAAATTTATGTACTAGTAAATAGCAGGTTGAGACCGAAGATTCATGTACTGGTCACTCAAAGACACATACGACATATATTTTATCTACCTGGATGCTATAATTTTTTTTTTCAAATTTTACTTTGTATTTAAATACAAAATTAGTTTTTATCTAAGACTAGGAATAAATAATTGAAAGTTCTTGTAAGGATTTAAATAAGAATGGCCCCCACAGCCTCGTGTGTATTTGAATGCTTAGTTACCAGGGAGTGGCACTATTTGAAAGGATTAGTAAGCGTGGCTTTGTTCACAGAAGCCTGTCACTGAGGGTGGGCTCTGAGGTTTCAGAAGCCCAGGTCAGACCCAGAGCTTGGTGTATCTCTTGCTGCTGACTGTGGATGCAGTTGTAGAACTCTCCGCTACTACTCCTGCACCATGTCTGCTTCCTTGCCACCATGATTTCCACCATAACGAAAATGGACTAAATCTCTGAAACTTTAAGCCAGCCCCAATTAAATGCTTTCTTCTATAAGAGTTGTCTTGATCATGGTGCCTTTTTAAAGCAATAGAACGCTGACTAAGATAGTTCTCAATTTATCCCACATTTCCTTGCTTATTATTATTTGTAAGATAAGAGCAAATGTCAGTTAGCTAAACTACACAATGCTTTACATCAATCCTAAATGTACTTTTATTTATAAGGTATTAATAATTCAATTTTATTTACATTTGAATAAATAGATGCCAAACATTGGGTACATGATTGCTTCTTTTTGAACTTAGTTAATTTTTAATCTGGTTTTACACTATGATATTGAAAATAGAGATTATTGAGAAAATTACAAAGTAGAACAGTTTAAAGTGACCTACGTGTGTCCCTGTATATAACTACTCTCAACTCTGAGGGAGAGAGACAATTAAGGGCACTGAATTATCTTCAGAGCTGAGACAGCATCCCTCAAGTGTCTCATAATTTTCTATGTTCCTGGCACACTAGCAAGGAAGGAATCATACATTCTCATCCTCCCTGCAGCCTATTTCTCTCCCTGACACTTGGCTGTGTTTTTCAACCTCCAACAATTCATTTAGCCTTGGTTAAACAAATCATCTATTCAAGAATCCCATGAATTTTTATCAAGATATTTCAAATTTCTGCATGTCGTTTAAGATATGTTTTATAATGGTAATAGTTTTCTGCTCCCCTTTCCCTTTCATTGTATTTGTCTCTATATTAATTTATTTTTTAACACATTTTATTGAAAAATAAAATAATTCACATTACATCTCATTTGCTATCCCATCCCATGCATCATCCCATTCCTCCCTCCCTCCCACTTTCACCCCGTTCCTCTTCCCTATGACTGTGACTGAGGGGGACCTCCTCGCCCTGAATATGATGCTACTGTATCGAGTCTCTTCTTGGTAGTCTGCTATCCTTCCTCTGAGTGCCATTGGGCCTCCCCAACAAGGGGACATGGCCAAATATGGGGCACCAGAGATGATGTGAAAGTCAGTTCCCCAGTCCCCACTTAGCTGTGGAGAATGTTCTGTCCCTTGGCTAGATCTGGGTAGGGGTTTGATGGTGACTGCACATATTGTCCTTGGTTGGTGCCTCAGATCGAGCAGAACCCCTGGGCCCAGATCTGCCCATCATAGTGTTCCTCTTATAGGTTTCTAGGACACTCTGGATCCATCTATTTTCCTATCTCCTATATTTTTCTCACCTAGAGTCTCAATAGGATGCTCTCCCCTATGCCCCACTTATCTGGTAAGTGAAGACTTTCATGGGACCTGCCCCTTGGGCTAGTGTCCAGTTATAAGTGAGTATATACCATTTGAGTATCTCTGCTTCTGAGTTAGCTCACTCATTCTGATCATTTCTAGTTCAATCCATTTGTCCACAAATTGTGGAAATTTCTTGTTTTTAATAGCTCAATAGTATTCCATAGTGTAAATGTACCACAGTTTCTTTATCCATTCTTCTACTAAGGGATACTTAGGCTGTCTCCATGAATCAAGAGTAGATAAACAAATTAAATAGGCCTATTTCTCCTATAGAAATAGAAGCACTCATTGATATAGTCTCCTAACCAAAAAAAGCCCAGGGCCAGATGGTTTCAGCACAGAATTCTATCACACCTTCAAAGAGAGCTGGTACCGATACTCTTCAAGCTACTCCAAAAGATAGAAATGGATGGAACATTACCAAATTCTTTCTATAAGGCCATAGTCATGTTGAACCTAAACCTCACAAAGACCCAACAAAAAAGGAGAACTTCAGACCAATTTCTCTTATGAACATAGACACAAAGATACTCAATAAAATACTCACAAAACGAATACAAGAACATATCAAAGATATCATTAATCATGACCAGGTAGGCTTCATTCCAGGCATGCAGGGATGGTTTAATATACGGAAATCCATCAATGTAATCCACCATATAAACAAACTAAAGAAAAAAAAACACATGATCATCTCTTTAGATGCAGAAAAGGCATTTGACAAAATCCAACACCCA